>NW_026728186.1:112500-308013 GCF_030684315.1 Stegostoma tigrinum | reverse complement strand
TTACGTGGAACAGTCCCTCTTCCGCACCTACACAGGCCCCAATCCCCACCTCTTCCTCCGGTACATTGATGACTGTATTGGCGCCGCCTCTTGCTCCCCACAGGAGCTTGAACAGTTCATCCACTTCACCAACACCTTCCACCCCAACCTTCAGTTCACCTGGGCCATCTCCAGCACATCCCTCACCTTCCTGGACCTCTGTGTCCATCTCAGGCAACCAGCTTGTAACTGATGTCCATTTCAAGCCCACCGACTCCCACAGCTACCTATAATACACCTCCTCCCACCCACCCTCCTGCAAAAATTCCATCCCATATTCCCAATTCCTCCGCCTCCGCCGCATCTGCTCCCACGATAAGACATTCCACTCCCGCACATCCCAGATGTCCACGTTCTTCAAGGACCGCAACTTTCCCCCTGCAGTGATCGAGAACGCCCTTGAACGCGTCTCCCGTATTTCCCGCAACACATCCCTCACACCCCGCCCCCGCCACAACCGCCCAAAGAGGATCCCCCTCGTTCTCACACACCACGCCACCAACCTCCGGATACAATGCATCATCCTCCGACTCTTCCGCCATCTACAATCCAACCCCACCACCCAAGACATTTTTCCATCCCCACCCCTGTCTGCTTTCCGGAGAGACCACTCTCTCCGCGACTCCCTTGTTCGCTCCACACTGCCTTCCAACCCCACCACACCCGGCACCTTCCCCTGCAACCGCAGGAAATGCTACACTTGCCCCCACACCTCCTCCCTCACCCCTATCCCAGGCCCCAAGATGACATTCCACATTATGCAGAGGTTCACCTGCACATCTGCCAATGTGGTATACTGCATCCACTGTACCCGGTGTGGCTTCCTCTACATTGGGGAAACCAAGAAGAGGCTTGGGGACCGCTTTGCAGAACACCTCCGCTCAGTTTGCAACAAACAACTGCACCTCCCAGTCGCAAACCATTTCCACTCCCCCTCCCATTCTTTAGATGACATGTCCATCATGGGGCTCCTGCAGTGCCACAATGATGCCAGCCACCCGAAGGTTGCACGAACAGCAACTCATATTCCGCCTGGGAACCCTGCAGCCTAATGGTATCAATGTGGACTTCACCAGTTTCAAAATCTCCCCTTCCCCAACCGCATCCCGAAACCAGCCCAGTTCGTCCCCTCCCCCCCCTGCACCACACAACCAGCCCAGCTCTTCCCCTCCACCCACTGCATCCCAAAACCAGTCCAACCTGTCTCTGCCTCCCTAACCGGTTCTTCCTCTCACCCATCCCTTCCTCCCACCCCAAGCCGCACCCCCATCTACCTACTAACCGCATCCCACCTCCTTGACCTGTCCGTCTTCCCTGGACTGACCTCTCCCCTCCCTACCTCCCCACCTATACTCTCTCCACCTATCTTCTTTTCTCTCCATCTTCGGTCCGCCTCCCCCTCTCTCCCTATTTATTCCAGAACCCTCACCCCATCCCCGTCTCTGATGAAGGGTCTAGGCCCGAAACGTCAGCTTTTGTGCTCCTGAGATGCTGCTTGGTCTGCTGTGTTCATCCAGCCTCACATTTTATTATGTTGGATTCTCCAGCATCTGCAGTTCCCATCATCTCTGACATCAGCTTCCCTGCGTCCCTGATGCTGCTTGTCCTGCTGTGTTCATCCACATCAACACCTTGTTACCCCCCCATTCTCCTTTGTTTGTGTTTTCTTGCTCTTCCTCCCTTCCTCTGATTCTCTCCCCCTCTCTCACCTCTGCTGGCTCTAATTTCACTCCCTTGTCATGTTCCCTTATTTCCATCTTTCTGTCCCTTCTCTCTCTCTCTCCGCCCACAAACTCACTCTGGCTTTATTCACAGGGGGAGAGAGTACAAGAGGAAAGGAAACCGAAGCACGCAGTGCCTTCGGCTGAGACAGAAATGAAGAACTGCCGGAGATTTTCCAAACCCTGACACAGGGGTTGCCTCTCTGTCTCTCTCGACAGTCTCTGCGACTGTCCCACCAAACCCCACACCCATTCCTGTCCCATGGTGTCTCTCCACAAACCCACCTCCGGGTGGAAATGCAAACACAAGGTGCTGGAAATGCTCAGCATCTGTGAAGAAAAAGTCCCGAGGTAGCGTTTTGGGTGCGATGACCCTTTCCCTCAGAGCTCCGGCTGGAAATGCTCCAGCCTCTGAGACAGGGTCCCCTTGAGGTTGGAGAGCTGCGGCTCCATCTCGGCTGTTCGCTTGGCATCAGGAGCTCCCCTCAGCCCCAGGAAGGGGCTGTGTGTGTGAGAAAGAGAGGGTGTGTGTGTGTGTGTGTGAGAAAGAGAGGGTGTGTGTGTGAGAAAGAGAGGGTGTGTGTGTGTGTGTGTGAAAGAGAGGGTGTGTGTGTGTGTGTGTGAGAAAGAGAGGGTGAGTGTGTGTGTGTGTGTGTGTGCGTGTGTGAGAAAGAGAGTGTGTGTGTGTGAGAAAGAGAGGGTGTGTGTGTGTGTGTGTGTGTGTGTGAAAGAGAGAGTGTGTGTGTGTGTGAGAAAGAGAGAGAGTGTGTGTGTGTCTGTGTGTGTGTGAGAAAGAGAGAGAGAGAGTGTGCGTGTGTGCGTGAGAAAGAGAGAGTGTCTGTGTGTGTGAGAAAGAGAGAGTGTGTGTGTGTGTGAGAAATAGAGAGAGTGTGTGTGAGTAAGAGAAAGTGTGTGTGTGTGTGAGAAAGACAGTGTGTGTGTGAGAAAGAGAGAGTGTGTGTGAGAAAGAGTGTGTGTGTGTGTGTGAGAGAGAGGAAGAGAGTGTGTGTATGTGTGTGTGCGAGAAAGAGAAAGAGTGTGTGTGTGTGAAAGAGAGAGTGTGTGTGTGTGTGCGCGTGTGTGAGTGTGTGAGAAATACAGAGAGAGAGTGTGTGTGTGTCAGAAAGAGAGAGTGTGTGTATGGGTGTGTGAGAAAGAGAGTGCGTGTGTGTGTGTGTGTGTGAGAAAGAAAAAATGTGTGTGTGTGTGCGCGTGTGTGTGCCCCCTAGCCTTATACTGACAGTGGTTGTGTCCTTCCCTCATCCCCGGGAGCCCCTCCTGCCTTCTCACCTTGTTGCCGGGGTGCTATTTGACTACGGAGGGCTGTGCGATAAAGAACCTACTTCCCACAGCAGCAGGGGGAGGGGGCATCCCTTCACTCCTAAAACACCTCCTCCCATCCAATCTTGTGGCAATGGCTGTTCGGCTGCAGAAAGCGGCGCTGCCCGTGACCCCAAACCTCCCTACAACACCCCTCTCCTAATCCGACCCTTTTACAGTAGCTGTCGGCCACTCAGTCACTGGGCTGTACAATAGTGACTCTCCCCATGTCCACTCACTTCCAGGACGGCTATCCTCCAACCCCGACCCCATCCCATCCGCCTCCTTCCCTTTGCCATGTGGTACGAGAGCTGCAGGCTGGTCGGCTACGGAAACCCGTGCAAGGCTGGATAATAGACACCCTCCCAATGTCCCCAGCCTTCCCCTCACCCGGGGAGGGGAATTCTCACCCGCAAAACATCCATTCCCAACACCTCGCTTTGGGATAGGAGCGGCGCACGATGTGAAACAGGGACCGTGCTCATGTCCCCAATCCTCCCTTCACCCCAAACCACCACCCCCAGCTTACCTTGCAGTAGGACATAGTTGTAGGCTGCTCAGCTACGGAAGGCGTCGCGGACCCGTGGCCGGATGCTCGGGCTCGGTGCCAGGCAGCTGTGCCCAGGCGCCGGGTGAAGAGGCCTTCTCCCACCTTGGATCCCCGCTCCCGACGCAGGGCCGAGCCACTGAGCAGCGAGCGCTCCAGCAGCCCGGATGCCTGCTCCCAGCCCGGTGGTCATGCTGGAGGCCGCTGGAGAACATGAGGTTGTAGGGGTCCGGGAGCGTGGTGCGATGATCCCCGCTGCCGAACAGCTGGGTCCTCAGAACCCTCCTGGGAAAAGGGATCCAGACAGCGGACTCGTCGCCGACGGAGAGCGGGGGAAAGGCGTGAGTAGGAACAGGAGAGGAAGGGGATTTACTGAGAGGGAGAAAGAGACAGATGCAGTCTGATTGCGGATGGGTTGGGTTTAAATAGAGATTTTTAAACTTCGTTCAAAAAAACTCACAATGCTCCCTGCTGAGCGGGTGGAGAGGCTCGGATAGAGAGGAAGAGAGACACAGGGGGGCGGGGGAGAGGGGACAGAGAGAGGTTCACAGGGAGAGACGGAGAGACAGGGGAGACAGGGGAGAGAGAACGGCAGAAGCACACACAGAGGGAGCCAGATACAAGACGAGAGATAGAGAGGGGCGCACACAGAGACCAAAGAGACAGAGTGAGAGAGGAGAGAGGAGAGAGACAGAAGTGCACAGCGAGGTGGCAGAGACAAGACGACAGAGAGAGACAGAGACATAGAGTGAGGCACACACAGAGAGATGGAGAGACAGAGATTGTGTGTGTGGCGGGGGGTGGGTTTGGAGAAAATGGGAGAGAGAGACACAGAGTCGTAGAGTTGTACAGCAGGGAAACAGACCCTTCAGTCCAACTCCGCCAGGCCGACCAGACACCGTAACTGACTAGTTCTGTTTGCCAGCCTGGAGCCCATATCGCTCCAGCCCCTTCCTATTCATGTGTCCCTGCAGGTGACTTCTCAATACTGTGAGTATAACAGCCTCTTCCGCTCCTCTGGCAGTTCATGCCACACACAAACTACACTCGGGAGAACACGTTGGCGCCAAATCCCCCTCCCATCCTCTGAGAAAAGGAACCGGAAATGACATCACCAACCCAAGGAAACCGGAACACTTAAAGAGAAGGCGGGACCTAACTCCAGCGCTTCCCCGGATGCTCCCTGAAGATTTTACCCGGAATGGTGCCGAAACGTCTGCAAACTAACCTTCCAGCTCAGTGAGCAATCTTACATCCAGAACCTCAACCCTGAGCTACAAATCTTCTCAAAACTCGATAATGCTTTGCCACTTGATTAACAGGTGCATCCTTTTTTGAAGAAAAAATAAACTTTTTTTGCTGGATGTATGACTGACTGGCCAGTGTTTATTGTCCTTCCTTAACTGAGCCTTGGGAGCTCTGCAGACCAATGCTATCAACGTGGATTTCACAAGCTCCAAAATCTCCCCTCCCACCACTGCATCCCAAAACCAGCCCAGCTCGTCCCCTAATCTGTTCTTCCTCTGACCGATCCCCTCCTCCCAGCTCAAGCCAAACCCCCATTCCCGACCTCCAAACCTCTTCCCGCCCCCTTGACCTGTCCGTCCTCCCCAGACTGACCTAACCCCTCCCTACCTCCACACCCACACTCACCTCTACTGGCTTCATGTCCGCCCCTTGTCCTTAAGACCAGAAGACATCGGAGTGCAAGTAGGGCCATTCGGCCTATCAAGTCCACTCAACCATTTAAATCATGGCTCAGGGGCATTTCAACTCCACTTCCCTGAACTCTCCCCGTTGCCCTTGATTCCTCGTGAGATCAAGAATTAGTCGATCTCTGCCTCGAAGGCATCCAACGTCCTGGCCCCGACTGCACTCCGTGGCAATGATTTCCACAAGCCCGCCACTCTCTGGCTTTACAATTGTCATCTCATTTCCGTTTCAAATTTACCCCCTCTAATTTTAAGGCTGTGCCCACGGGTCCTAGTCTCCCGGCCTCACGGAAACAACTTCCTAGCATCCACCCCTTCTGAGGCAGACATTATGTTGTAAGTTTCTATTAGATCTCCCCTCAACCTTCTAAACTCTGATGAGTACAATCCCAGGATCCTTAGCCGTTCATCATATGTCAAACCTACCACTCCAGGGATCATCCGTGTGAATCTCCGCTGGACACGCTCCAGGGCTAGTATGTCCTTTCTGAGCTGTGGGGCTCAAAATTGGACATGGTATTCTAAATGGGGCCTAACTAGAGCTTTATAAAGCCTCAGAAGCACATCGCTGCTTTTATATTCCAACCCTCTTGCGATAAAGGACAACATTACATTCGCTTTCTTAATTACGGACTCTACCTGCAAGTTAACCTTTAGAGAATCCTGGACCAACACTTCTAGATTCCTTTGTACTTGAGCTTTACGAATTTTCTCACCATTTAGAAAATAGTCCATGCCTGTATTCTTTTTACCAAAGTGCAAAACCCCACATTGAATTTCATCAGCCATTTCCTGGACCACTCTCCTAAACTGTCTAACTCTTTCTGCCGCTTCTCCACCTCCTCAGTACTACCTGCCTGTCCACCTATCTTCGTATCATCGGAAAACTTCGCCAGAATGACCCCGGTCCCTTCATCCAGATCATCAATACGTAAGGTGTACAGCTGCGGCCCCGACACCGAAACCTGCGACACCAATCGTCACCGGTTGCCATGCCGAAAAACAGCCTTTTATCCCAACTCTCTGCCTTCTATCAGACAGCCAATCCTCAATCCAAGCCAGTAGCTCATCTCGAACACCATGGGCCCTCACCTTGCTCAGCAGCCTCCCGTGAGACACTTACGTAAGGCCTTTTGGAAGTCTAGATAGATAACATCCACTGGGTTTCCCTGGGCTAACATACTTGTTACCTCTTCAAAGAATTCTAACAGGTTTGGCAGGCACGACCTCCCCTTACTACATCCATGCTGACTTGTTCTAATCTGACCCTGCACTTCCAGGAATTTCAAAATCTCATCCTTGACAATGATTCAAGAATTTTATTAACTACCGAAGTCAGGTTAATCGGCCTGTAATTTTCCATCTTTTGCCTTGATTCTTTCTTAAACAAGGGGGTTACAACATCAATTTTCCAATCATCTGGGACTTACCCTGACTCCAGGGACTTTTGAAAGATCACATCCAAAGCCTCTGCTATTTCCTCAGCCACCTTCCTCAGAACTCTAGGATGTCGCCCTTCGGGGCCAGGAGATTTAGCAATTTTTAGACCTTTTAGCTTTTCTAGCACTTTCTCTTTTGTAATGCCTACCGTACTCAACTTTGCCCCCTGACTCTCCCTAAGTGTTGGCATACTACTCATGTCTTCCACTGTGAAGACTGACGCAAAGTACTCATTAAGTCCTTCAGCTACTTCCTTATCTCCCATCACTAGCCTTCCAGCATCAATTTGGAGCGGCCCACTGTCTACTTTTCCCTCATGTTTGTTTCTTATGTATTGAAAGAAGCTTTCACTGTGATTTCTAATATGACTAGCTAGCCTACCTTCATATTTGATCCTCTCCTTCCTTATTGCTCGTCTGTCTCCTCTGCACCCATCTTCCCCTCTGTCCATCTTCAATCTGCCTTCCCCCTCTCCCTGTTTATTTCAGAACTCCTCCCTCTTTTCTGATGAAGGGTCTCTGCCCGAAATGTCAGATTTTGTTTTCCTGAGATGCTGCTTGGCCTGCTGTGTTCATCCAGCTCCACACTTTGTTATCTTGGATTCTCCAGCATCTGCAGTTCCCATTTTCTTTTTATTTTGGGGGCAGCTGCTGTCAATACCCACCCAAACAAAAGCGTCATTTGTCATTTTCAAAATTGGTAATAGCCCACAATCTGCTGAGTGAACAAAAAAAAGTACCCATTTGCCTGTGACTCTCAGATGGATTTCTTTCCGATTTGTTTATTCTTTAATGAGACATAGCTGTTGCTGATTGTCCAGCATGAACTGACTTCTTGAACAGCTTCATGTTGCTGTACAGAGACCCACAATGCTGTTCCAAAAGAGATTACGAAGATTGACTCAGTAACTACCATTCATTTCCAAATAAGTTTGTGAGTAGCTTGGAGGTGATTTTTACGAGGGTTAGTGCTACCATGTCTGATGTCCTTGCCCTTGAAGATGAGTTTTCTAAGTCTGGAAAGGTGTGTGTCAGAATAGTGGGTAAAAAATGTGGCAGTGCATCTTGTACAGGGACACATTATTGTCTCTTGGAGTTGGCTGTGGAGAGAATGGATACGGTGCCAATCAAGGGGCTGCTTTGGCCCAGACTCAAGATTGTTTTCAGTGTTGTTGGATCTGCACCGTCATTGACACACTTCTGACTTGAGAATTGGAGGAGGGCTGCAGGCTTTGGAGTGTCAGCAGTTTCTACATCAAATCGCAGAGTCGTCTTGCTTTGTCTCTGAGCCTGTGGCCCCGAGTGATATCTAAAACCAGGTCATCTCTCTTGTGAGCTTGTTATTCTAAACTGGACATTGCGCTTTCTTTACTCAGAGAGTAGTAAGGGAATGGAATGCTTTGCTTACAACAGTAGGAGATTCGCCAACTTTCGGTACATTTAAGTCGTCATTGGATGAGCACATGGACGTACATGGAATAGTGTAGGTTAGATGGGCTTCAGATCGGCATGACAGGTCGGCACAACATCGAGGGCCGAACGGCCTGTACGGCGCTGTAATGCTCTATGTTCTGATGGTCTCTTCATTATAGAAAAGAGGTGATTGCATTTGAGCATGTGTGGAGGACATTCATCAGGTTGTTCTGAGGGAGTGAAGCATTTTAACTCGATGGAGAGTCTGGATAAGTTTGAGATAACAGGAACTGTCAATGCTGGAGTCTGAGATAACACAGCGTGGAGCGGGAGGAACACTGCAGGCCAGGCAGCATCACTGTTTTATCTGGATAAGGTTGGCTTGTTTTCTTCCGAATAGGGAAGGTTGAAGAAGGTCCTGAAAAAACGGTCTGCATTCTGATGGGTCTAAGCGAGGGAAGCAGAACGACCATTCATGGGGTGGGAGGTCGGGGGGGCGGGGGGACGGGGGGGAAGAGATACATACATTTAAGCTAAAAGGCTCAGAAGGAATTTCAGGAAAGAAAAGACACCCAGAAGGTGCTGGGGGTTTGGAATTCATTGTCTGGGACTTTAGTTGAGGTGGTGGATAATCTTTTCACAAGAAAGAAAAAGGGTTGGTACAGCACTTAAAATGAAATAACATTCAAGGCAACAGGCCTATTGCTAAAACATGAGCCGAATGTGAACTTAGTGTGGCTTCAGTGGTTACAGACACAATGGAATGAAGTGCTTGTTCAATTCACACAGATGATTCCTGGAATGGTAGGCTTCACCTACGATGAATGGCTAAGGATCCTGGGATTGTACTCACTACAGTTTAGAAGGTTGAGGGGAGAACTAATAAAAACTTACAAGATAATGTATGGTTTAGAAGAGGTGGACGCTAGGAGGTTGTTTCCGTTAGGAGGGGAGACGAGGACCCGTGGGCACAGCCTTAAAATTCGAGGGGTTCAATTTAAAACTGAAATCAGACGACATTTCTTCAGGCAGAAAGTGGTGGGCTTGTGGAATTCATTGCCGCAGAGTGCAGTGCAGGCCGGGATGTTGGACGCCTTCAAGGCAGAGATCGACAAATTCTTGATCTCAAAAGGAATCAAGGGCTACGCGGAGAGTGCAGGGAAGTGGTGTAAAAATGCCCATCAGCCATGATTTAAATGGTGGAGTGGACTTGATGGGGCGAATGGCCTTACCTCCACTCCTATGTCTCATGGCCTTATGGTCTAATTCTGGAGAATTCTCTTATTCTATGATTCTGGAGCAGGGGACAGTGAGTGGACAGCACAGGACAGTTCACCTAACTTCTCCTTTACCAATCTTCTATCTGCCTCCCCACTTCTCCCTATTTTTTTCAGAATCCCCTTCTCCTCCCCCATTTTTGAAGAAGGGTCTCGACCCGAAACGTCAGCTTTCTTGCTTCTCTGATGCTGCTCGGCCCACTGTGTTCATCCAGTTCTACACCTTGCTCTCTCAGATTCTCCAGCATTGGCAAGTTCCTACTATCTCTTGAGGAAACTTACTTGTTTTTGCACCCAAACTGTGGTGAGAATGTGGAACGCACCGACTGTGTGGGTGGTAGAGGCAGAAAGCATGATAACATTTAACAAGTCTTTGATTGGCATTTGCGATGCCAAGGCATACAAGGCTCTGGGTCGAGTGCTGGGAAATGTGATGAGAATAGTTCGGGACTTGCATCTTGTGAGGGCACATACAATTTGCTGAAGGGTCTGTTCCATTGCCATGGCACTCTATTATGCTGTCCCTCAATGATCCTACGACAATTAAGTGAAGGTTTACAGAAACAGATAGTTTTCAAGGACAATGCCAAGAGGAAAAGTGATGCACAGGCAAAGTGCATGTAAGAATTTAACCAAGGATTAACACCATTGAAGAACTGGAATTTGTGCCAATGCACCAAACCTGCAGATGAAAATGCAGTGCCCAGTTTGATTGCAAACTGCAACAACCACCAGTTAGTAACATGATCAATGGAAATATCTGAATGCCTGTTGTTGTGATCTCAAGCATTTACCTGCGTCGAGTGAAATCCACCACCATAGTTCTGTTGCATCGTTGGCCACCTCGCAATCGGTGTTGCATAGTCAATATCATTCCTTGACAATGCTTGAAGCAAGGCATAAGCAGTGGTTTCCACAGTCATCGCAGAAGCCTGTGCTGCTTCAATTGGATACGGCTTCTCGTCCTCCAACAATGGAGGCTTTCCAGGAACCAACATCACAATCTGTCATTTGTTAAAGGGATTAGCTGAGAATAAAGTTTACATCATATAGATTTTTGTTTGCATTTCACCAACACAACAATGGTTTTGCTGGTCAAGATCCAGCATTATCTCACCACTGATGTCTCTAACATTCTCCATACTTTCCGCTCAGTGATGGGTCCTTTTGTTTGGGAAAAATAGGCACCTTCAAATGCAAATGAATCAAGGTGAGCTTTAGTTTCACATCAGGCTACATGGCAGTTATTACAAGATGTTACGAACAAAAGGTGAAGGAGCAGATGAAACCATTCACCAGTCTGGATGATCTTCTTGCCCTCATCCTGAGGAGGCATCACAGATCTTAACTTACACGCAATTCAAATTATTTCATGCAATAACAAGACTGAATGTTCCGGATACTGCAAATGCCATGGCACCTGGCAGCATCCCACAAACTGTACTGGAACAATGTGCCCCAAGGTCGCCACACCAACAGTAAATGTTTTCCAGTACATTTTTAAACACTTGCAACACTCACATTTCAGAGAAAGATGACCTATCACGCAATCGGCAGACAAATTGTCCTGACCAATTATGACCTCAATGTATTCTCAATCATCAGCAAAGTAATGCAACATCTGGATGACAGTGCTATCAAACAGCTGCACACTTAGGCTCAGTTTACTTTTCGTCATGCCACACTTCTCGTAACCTCGTTCAGGATTTACCACAAATATGATCAGAGATCCTGAGCTTGAAAAGGAAGGAAAGTGCAATCTGTCATTTCCACTAAGGCAACTTCTGATTGAATGTGGTGTTAAGCAGAGGAATAGAAAATTGAGTCAGTGGCATTCACTGGATACCTGCACTGGTTGAAGTCATGTCTTCATTTGAACCAAAGTGGAGACATGAACGTTCATTGAATATTGTCCAGGTGTCCAGCAGAATTCATGACTTTTCCAACAGTGAAGTCAACGATGAGAAAATACAGTGAGACTTGGACAACGATCAGGCTTGGCCTGAGAAAGGATAAGTAACATTTGCACCATACAAGTGCGAAGCAGCAATCAGCTCCAACAAGAGCGAATATGACCATATCACAAAATTCCATGTCCTTACCCTCACATCATCCTTACATTTTTTTAAATGTGCAAGTGTTATCCAAGCCATGCAGGGTAATGGGCCAGGTGTTGGAAATGAGGTTAGAAAAATTCAGTGCTTGTCTTTGACTCTCACAGAATCCGTGAGCTTAAGAATTTAATTCTCCTGTACTGTCGCCCACTGAGGTGCTTGGCTATCCACTTAATCAAGGTTAACACTGATCTAAAACTAAACTGGAACGGTTATATAATCAGCAGCTGCCAGGTCCGTGGTACAAACCGCCCTGCTGTGGGACAGGGTCAGGCAAATCCAAGTGAGTGATCGTGGTTGGAGACTCATTCGTTGGGGGCATAGTTTCTGTAGCCACATTTGAGATACCAGGGCTGTGTGTTGCTTCCCTGGTGCAAAGGTCAAGGACATCTCTGAGTGGTTGCAAGAAATTCTTAAGGGGGAGGGTGAGCAGCCAGAGGCCATTGTGCACATTGGTGCCAATGACGTAGGTAGAAAGAGGGATGAGATCCTGTGGACTGTGTACAAGGAGTTAGCAAAGAGGCTGAAAGGCAGGACCTAGAGGGTAATAATTTATGGGTTGCCACGAGTGCCACATGTTAGTGAGTTAAGTCAGAGAAAGATAGGTGAGATGAATGCATTGGTTAAGGAGCTGGTACTGGGGGCAGGCTTTCAGGTTCATAGATAATTGCGACCGCTTCTTGGGCAAGGGGTGACCTGTGTAAGAGGGATGGGTTGCACCTAAACTGAACGGGAACAAATACCCTCACAGGGAGGTTTGCTAGTGCTACTTGGGAGGATTTAAAGACTGGCAGGCAGCTGGGAACCAGAGCAGCAGGTCAGCAAGTAGATGAATTGATGGCAGGTACATGCTAGGACCAATAAATCAGAAAAGAATGGCAGTCAGAGACAGGTACATGAACATGATGGCACGAACAAGCTGAAATATGTTTATTTCACTGCAAGGAGTATTATAGGTAAGGCAGATGAGCTTAGAGCCTAGATCAGTACATGGGACTCTGATGTTGAGGCCATTACAGAGGCTTGGTTGAGACAGAGACCGGACTGGGTGCTCAATGTTCCAGGGTTTCATTGCTTTAGACAAGATAGAGGGGAAGATAAAAGAAGGAGGTGCACTCCTAACCTGTGGGAAATGTTACATCTGTACCTAGAAAGGACATTCTGGAGGGCTTGCCCACTGAGGCAACAGAGGTAGCGTTCAAAAATAAGATAGACACAATCACTCTGATCAGATTAAACTAATAGCCTGCTCCCCTTTTGCCACTGACACACTGAGGAACAAAGATGTAGGCAGCTTTTGAAACGATGCAATAAGTCAGAGTTGTCACAGTCAGTGAATTTAACCTCCACGGTATTGACTGGGACTCCCTTACAACACGAGTTTAAATGAGGCTGAATTTGTAAACTCTATCCAAGAGAGTTTCTTGACACAGTATGTGGATAGAAGATGGGCCATACTGGACTTTGTCCTGGTCAGGTAACTGGTGAGAAGGGTGGGAAAGCATTTTGGAAATAGTGATCACAACTCCTTAAATTTTAAGATTGCTATGAAGAAGTATAAGTCAGGACCTTGGGGGAGAGTAAATTATATCAATTTTAGGTAGGAGCTGGGGAGTGTTAATTGGGAGGAGCCATATGGGAATTGTTTAAAGGCCTGCTTATGAGTTTAGGATCAGGAAGGAGGAAGGACAACGATGGCAAGGTAAAAGACCCTTGGATAATTGGGGAGGTTGTGAAGTTAGTCAAAAGGGAAAAACAAAAATATGTCAGGTTTAGGAAGCTAAAATCGAACAGGGCTGACATAAAGAAAGCAGAAAAAGAAAGGCGATCAAATGACCTTGGCAAGGAGGGTTGAAGGAAATCCCAAGGCAATCTGTGCATACATCTAAAACAAGGGGATAAATAGCAAGAAGGTACGACCATTCAGGATAAAGGAGGGAACTTGTGTTTGGAAGCAGAGGATGTGGGCAAGATCCTAAATTAAGTCCGTGCATCACTATTCACTCAGGCGAAGGGTATGGAGGATAGTGGGATTTGTGTGGAGCATGCTCATGTGATAACAGCATTTTGAAATCAAGAAAGAGCATTAAGGTGGATAAGTCCTCAGGACCCAATGGTATCTCCTCAAGGTTTTTGAGCGAGGTGAGAGAAGAGATTGTCGGGGCATTCAGCAATATCTTTGTATCCTTGGTAGCCACTGGAGGGGTACTGGAGGATCAGCAAGTTGCTAAATGTTCTTCTTCTGTTCAAGAAGGGAAATAGGGTCAATCCAGGAAACTCTCGACTAGCGAGTTTCTCATCGTTCATTGGGAAGCTATTGGAGAGAATTCTTAGGGATTGTATTTATCTGTATTTGGAACAGCATGGCCTCATTCGGGACAGTCAGCATGGCTTTGTGCAGGGCAGGTCATGTCTTCCTAACTTGACTGAATTTTTTGAGGAGGTGACGAATGTGATCAATGAAGGTAGAGCAGTGGATATTGTTGACACGGATTTTAGCAATACTTTCAACAAGGTGCCTCATGATAGGATCATCCAGAAAATTAAGATGCACCGAGTCAATGGTGGCTTGGATGCTTGGATTCACAACTGGCTTGCCCAGAGAAGACAGAGGCAAGAGGTGGAATGGTGCTTTTCAGGCTGGAGATCCAGGACGATTGGTGTTCCGCAGGGATCTGTGCTGGGACCTCTGCTGTTTGTGGTCTATACAAAATGACTGAGGTGAAAATATAGATGTATGGGTTAGCAAGTTTGCAGACAATAGAATGATTGGGAGAATCAGGATGAGTGCAGACGTCATAAAAGGATACAGATCAGTTGCAGAAACGGCAAGTGGATTTTAATCCATTAAATGTGAGATGCTCCACTTTGGGAAATCAACTATTCCAGAAAAATATACAGTTAATGGCACCCCTCAATGCAGAATTGTTAAGGCGGGGATGCAGGTGCACTCAATCTGTTCATTGAGAACTGTCGACGTGCTATCACCTCAATTTCTCTGTTCCCTGCACCAAACCCAACCTACGTCCTGCCCAACTGACTGCCCTCCACGCACTCATATCTCACCCTGACTTTGTTATTAAGCCTGCCGATAAGGTGGTGCTGTTGTGGTCTGGTGAGCTGAAGTCTACCTTGCAGAGGCTGAGCGCCAGCTCTCAGATACCTCCTCCGACTTCTCCTGGACCTTGACCGCACCGGGCCATTGTATCTACTACAGTAACTGATCTTGGTCTAACTGGTGATCTTCCCCCTCTGTTTCCAAGCTGAAAGGCCACAGCTCCCCACAGGTTGCTCCTACGTCCCCCTAAAACTCCACAAATGAGACTGTCCTGGCAGACCCATTGTTTCAGCCTGTTCCTGCCCCACAGAACTCATCTCTTCCGACCTTGACTCAATCTTCTGTCCCCTGGTCCAAGCACTGCCCACGTACATCCAGAAATACTCTGATATTTTACGCAGTTTTAAAAACATCAGTTTGCCGGTTCCAGCTGTGTCCTCTTTACCATGAACGTGAAATTCCTTTACAAATCCATTCCCCACCAGGAGGTTCTTAGGGCTGTCCCCTTCTTCTTGGAGCAAAGACCTGAACATGCCCCTCCCACCACCAACCTCCTCCACTTGGTCGACCTCATCCTCACCCTCAACAACTTGTTGTTTAACTCCTCTCATTTTCTTCGGGTAAGAGGAGCAGCTCCGGGCACCTGCGTGGGCCCGAGTTAAACCTGTCTCTTCACGGGGTACGTGGGACATTCCCACCCACAACACTTTCTCCGATACATCAATGATATCATCCGGCTGCTTCTCTCTCTTGTCTGAAATTGGAAAACTTCATCAACTTCGCCTCCAATTTCCGTCCTGCCCTCACTTTGACCTGCTCTACCTCTGACTCTACCCTTCCCTTCCTCAACATTTCTGCTTCCATTCCTGGGGGTAGGCTTCGCACTAATATCCATTACAAACTCTCTGACTCTCACAGCTATCTGGTCTATATATCCTCACACCCCACTTTCTGTAAAGACTCCAACCTCTTCTCTCACTTCCTCCATCTCCATCGAACATGTTCTCATGAGGCCAACATCAACAAGGGAGCCTCCAAAATGTCCATCTTCTTCCTCAACTGAGGATTCTCCGGCTCCGTGGTCGACAGGGCCCTCAACTGTGTCCAACCCAGCACTTTTGCCCTCACCTTTTCTCTTCCCTCCCAAGATAGCAATAAGGTTCCACTTGACCTTACCTATCAACCCACATGCCCACATCCATACCAACCTCAGGCACCATTTCCACCACCACCAGCAGGATGCCGCCACCAGACACATATTCCCCTCCCCTCCCTTATCCGCCTTAACCGGATCACCAGGAGGAAATGCAAGCAGACACGGGGAGAACGTGCAAACTTCGCACAGACAATTGCCCGAGGCTGCAGTGCGAACCACTGAGCCACCGTGCTGCCCAGAATCTTGGTGGTGTGGATGAGCAGAGAGATCTCGGTGTCCATGTGCGTAGATCCCTGAAAGTTGCCACGCAGATTGACAGGCTTGTTCAGAAGGCGTACGGCGTGTTAGGTTTTATTGGTACAGAGATTGAGTTTCGGAGCCATGAGGTCATGTTGCAGCTATACAAAACACTGGTGCGGCCGCGCTTGGACTATTGCGTACAGTTCTGATCGCCACATTATCGGAAGGATTTGGAGGGGGTTTATTAGGATCTTGTCTGGTGTGGAAGGAAGGTCTTATGAGGGAAAGCTTCGGGACTTGAGGCTGTTTTTGTCAGAAGAAGGTGAAGAGGCAACTTAATAGAGACATACAAGATAATCAGAGGATTAGAGAGGTGGACAGCGATAGTCTTTTTCCTCGATGGTGATGGTGAGCATGAGTGGAGATAGGTTTAAATTGAGGGGAGATAGAGAGATATGGGACACATGTCAGAGGGAGGTTCTTTATTCAGAGAGTAGTATGGGTGCGGAATGCCCTGCCTGCAACAGGAGTAGATTGCCAAGTTTAAGGGCATTTAAATGAACATTGCTAAATATATGGATGGTAATGGAATAGTGTCGGTTAGATGGGCTTCAGGTTGGATTCACAGGTTGGCGCAACATCGAGGGCCGAAGGGCCTGTACTGCACTGTAATCTTCTATGTTCTATGTCATAATACTTCAGTGAATTCTGGTTACCCTGCCGGAGGAAGAATGCTGTTAAACTATACAGAGTGCAAAAATAATTACAAAAGGTCATTGCCGGGACTGGAGGGTTTACGAGGAGTGGTGGATAGGCTCGGACTTTTTCCCTGGAGTATCGGAGATGAAGGGGTGACTTCCAGAGGTGTAAAAAATCATTATGGGCATTGATA
The DNA here is from genome assembly GCF_030684315.1 of Stegostoma tigrinum. NCBI lineage: Eukaryota > Metazoa > Chordata > Chondrichthyes > Orectolobiformes > Stegostomatidae > Stegostoma > Stegostoma tigrinum. The sequence continues at coordinate 291,085 of NW_026728186.1, read as the reverse complement.
AGGGGAATAACCAAGGTAGGGGAGTCCAAAGCTAGAAGGGAGTAGGTTCAAATGTGAAAGGGGAAAGATTTAAAAGTGACCCGACTGGCAACTTTTCCCACACAGAGGGTGGTGCGTGAATGCAATGAGCTGCCAACAGACGTGGTAGAGGCAGATAAAATTTCTGTATTTACAAGACATTTGGACAGGTACACAATGAGGAAAGGTTTAGACGGATACCAAACGCAGGCAAATGGGACCGGTTAAGTTTGGGACACCTGATCAGTCCAGATGATTAGGAGTGAGGGTCCTGATTCGGTGCTGTATGACTCTATGAATCTATGACTGAAGAGCTAACTAGGTGTGTGGATGAGGGCAATGCATTTGACACAGTCTACTTGGGCTTCAGCAGAGCTTTTGACAAGATTCCCCATTTGAAGACTGTTAGAACAGGAAACAGTCCATGGGATCCGAGGACACATGTGCACAGGAAATCATAACTCGTAATTTGAATGAGTTTTTTAAAGTAGTAATGAAGAGCATTGATTAAGGCAGAAACAAGGACGTATATGGGTTTCAGTAAGGCGTTCAAGAAGGTTCCTCACAGTAGTCCAGTAGGGAAGTTAAATCACACGGAGCACAGGGAGAGCTCGCCATAGAAGATAGAACATAGAACATTACAGCACAGTACAGGCCCTTCGGCCCTTGATCTTGTGCTGACCTGTCATGCCGATCTCAAGCCCATCTAACCTGCACTATTCCATGTACGTCCATATGCTTGTCCAATGACCACTTAAATGTACCTGAAGTTGGCGAATCTACTACCGTTGCAGGCAAAGCGTTCTATTCCCTTACTACTGTCTGAGTAAAGAAACTACCTCTGACATCTGTCCTGTATCTTTCACCCCTCAATTTAAAGCTCTGCCCCCTCGTGCTCGCCATCACCATCCTAGGAAAAAGGCTCTCCCTATCCACCCTATCTCACCCTCTGATTATTTTATATGTTTCAATTAAGTCACCCCTCAACCTTCTTCTCTCTAATGAAGACAGCCTCAAGTCCCTCAGCCATTCCTCGTAAGACCTTCCCTCCATACCAGGCAACATCCTAGTAAATCTCCTCTGCACCCTTTCCAAAGCTTCCACATCCTTCTTATAATGCGGTGACCAGAACTGTATACAATACTCCAATGCGGCCGCTTCAGAGTTTTGTACACCTTCACCATAACCTCTTGGTTCTGGAACTCGATCCCTCTATTAATCAAAGCTAAAACACTGTATGCCTTCTTAACAGCCCTGTCAACCTGGGTGGCAACTTTCAAGGATCTGTGTTCATGGACATCGAGATCTCTCCGCTCATCTATACTACTAAGAATCTTACCATTAGCCCTGTACTTTGCCTTCTGGTTACTCCTGCCGAAGTGCATCACCTCACGCTTGTCTGCATTAAACTCCATTTGCCACCTCTCAGACCAGCTCTGCAGCTTATCTGTGTCTCTCTGCAACCAATCCTTTGTCACTATCCACAACTCCACCTATCTTGGTGTTGTCTGCAAATTTACTAACTCATCCTTCACTGCCCTCATCCAGGTCATTTATAAAAATGACAAACAGCAGTGGACCCAACACCGACCCTTGTGGTACCACCAGAAACTGGTCTCCAGGATGAACGTTTCCCATCAACTACCACCCTCTGTCTTCTTTCAGCAGGCCAATTTCCGATCCAAACTGCTATATCTCCCACAATTCCATTCCTCTGCATTTTGTACAATAGTCTGTTATGGGGAACCTTATCGAACGCCTTGCTGAAATCCATATACACCACATCAACCGGTTTACTCTCAGCTATCTGTTTGGTCACCTTCTCAAAGAACTCAATAAGGTTTGTGAGGCACGACCTACCCTTCACAAAACTGTGCTGACTATCCCTAATCAATTTATTCTTTTCTAGATGATTATAAATCCTGTCCCTGAGAACCTTTTCCAACACTTTACCAACAACTGAGGTAAGGCTCACTGGCCGATAATTACCAGGGTTGTCTCTACTCCCCTTCTTGAACAGGGGAACCACAATTGCTATCCTCCAGTCATCTGGCACTATTCCTGCAGACAATGATGAGTTAAAGATCAATGCCAAAGGCTCGGCAATCTCCTCCCTGGATTCCCCGAGGATCCGAGGATAAATCCCATCCGGCCCAGGGGTCATAGCTGTCTTCACCCTCTGTAGGATTTCAAATACCTCTTCCTTGTGAACCTCAATCCCACCTAGTCCAGTAGCCTGTATCTCTGTATTCTCCTCGACAACATTGTCGTTTTCTAGAGTGAATACTGTTGAAAAATATTCATTTCACGCTTCCCCTGTCTCATCTGACTCCACACACAACTTCCCACTACTATCCTTGATTGGGCCTAATCTTACTTTTCTCATTCTTTTATTTCTTAAATACCGATAGAAAACCTTACGGTTTACCCTGATCCTATCCGCCAACAACTTCTCAAATCTCCTCCTGGCTCTTCTGAGCTCTCTCTTTCGGTCTTTCCTGGCTACCTTGTAACCCTCAAGCAACCTGACTGAGCATTCACATCTTATAGTAACAGAAGCCTTCTGCTTCCTCTTGACCAGAGATTCCACTTCCTTCGTCAACCACGGCTCCCGCGCTCTACAGCTTCCTCCCGGCCTGACAGGTACATACTTATCTAGGAAACACAGGAACTTTTCCTTGAATAAGCTCTACATTTCTATTGTGCCCATCCCTTGCAGTTTCCTTCCCCATCCTATGCTCCCAAAATCTTGCCAAATCTCATCAGAATTGCCTTTCCCCCAGATAACTCTTGCCCAGTGGTGTACACCTCTACCTTTCCATCACTAAAGTAAACATAACTGAATTGTGATCGCTGAGGTTGGCAGTTTATTATCTTAGAATTGTGATCGCTATCACCAAGGTGATCACCTACTTCCAAATCTAACACCTGGCCAGGCTCATGACCCAGTTCCAAATCTGATGCGGTCACTGCACTCCAATTCCATTAGTCACTACATCCCACTTCCCTCAGTCACTGCATCCCACTTCACTCAGTCACTGCACCCCAAGGCCCGTCAGGCACTGCATCCCTATTACCTCATTCACTCCTTCCCATTACGTCAGTCACTGCATCCCATTACCCTCAGTCATTGCATCCCATTTCCCACGGTCACATCATCCCATTTCACTCAGTGACTGCATCCCATTTCACTCAGTCACTGCCTCCCATTTCAGTGAGTCACTGCATCCCATTTCACTCAGTCACTGCCTCCCATTTCAGTGAGTCACTGCCTCCCATTTCAGTGAGTCACTGCCTCCCATTTCAGTGAGTCACTGCCTCCCATTTCAGTGAGTCACTGCCTCCCATTTCAGTGAGTCACTGCCTCCCATTTCAGTGAGTCACTGCCTCCCATTTCAGTGAGTCACTGCCTCCCATTTCAGTGAGTCACTGCCTCCCATTTCAGTGAGTCACTGCCTCCCATTTCAGTGAGTCACTGCCTCCCATTTCAGTGAGTCACTGCCTCCCATTTCAGTGAGTCACTGCCTCCCATTTCAGTGAGTCACTGCCTCCCATTTCAGTGAGTCACTGCCTCCCATTTCAGTGAGTCACTGCCTCCCATTTCAGTGAGTCACTGCCTCCCATTTCAGTGAGTCACTGCCTCCCATTTCAGTGAGTCACTGCCTCCCATTTCAGTGAGTCACTGCCTCCCATTTCAGTGAGTCACTGCCTCCCATTTCAGTGAGTCACACCCTCCCATTTCAGTGAGTCACACCCTCCCATTTCAGTGAGTCACACCCTCCCATTTCAGTGAGTCACACCCTCCCATTTCAGACAGTCACTGCATCCCATGTCCCCAGAGTCACTGCGTCCCATTACACTCAGTCACTGCGTCCCATTTCCCTCAGTCACTGCAAACCATTTCTGACAGTCACTGCAACCCATTTCACACAGTCACTGCATCTGCTTCCCCTCAGTCACTGCATCTCATTTCCCTCAGTCACTGCATCTCATTTCCCTCAGTCACTGCATCTCATTTCCCTCAGTCACTGCATCCCATTTCACGCAGCCACTGCACCCCACTTCACTCAGTCACCGCATCCCATTTCACTCAGTCACCGCATCCCATTTCACTCAGTCACCGCATCCCACTTCACGCAGTCACTGCCTCCCACTTCACGCAGTCACTGCCTCCCACTTCACGCAGTCACTGCCTCCCACTTCACGCAGTCACTGCCTCCCACTTCACGCAGTCACTGCCTCCCATTTCAGTCAGTCACTGCATCCCATTTCAGTCAGTCACTGCATCTCATTTCAATCAGTCACTGCATCCCATTTCCTTCAGTCACTGCATCCCATTACACTCAGTCACTGCATCCCATTTCAGTCAGTCACTGCATCTCATTTCAATCAGTCACTGCATCCTATTTCCCTCAGTCACTGCGTCCCATTTCACTCAGTCAGTGCATCCCATTTCCCTCAGTCTGGGCGTCCCATTTCACTCAGTCACTGCATCCCATTACCGTCAGCCACTGCATCCCATTTCACTCAGCCACTGCATCCCATTTCACTCAGTCACTGCATCCCATTTCCCTCAGTCACTGCATCCCATTTCCCTCAGTCACTGCATCCCATTTCCCTCAGTCACTGCATCCCATTTCCCTCAGTCACTGCACCCCAGTTCACTCAGTCAGTGCATCCCATTTCCCTCAGTCACTGCGTCCCATTTCCCTCAGTCACTGCAACCTATTTCCCACAGTCACTGCATCAGCTTTCCCTCAGTCACAGCATCCCAATTCACTGAGACAGTGAATCTCATTGAACTGAAACGGTGCATCCCCTTACCCTCAGTCACAGCATTCCATTTGCCAGAGTCACTGCATCTCCTTTCCCTCAGTCACTGCATCTCATTTCCCTCAGTCACTGCATCCCATTTCCCACAGTCACTGCATCCCATTTCCCACAGTCACTGCATCACATTTCACACAGTCACAGCATCACATTTCACACAGTCACAGCATCACATTTCACACAGTCACAGCATCACATTTCACACAGTCACAGCATCACATTTCACGCAGTCACTGCATCCCATTTCACGCAGTCACTGCATCCCATTTCCCTCAGTCACTGCATCCCATTTCCCTCAGTCACTGCATCCCATTTCCCTCAGTCACTGCATCCCATTTGCATCAGACACTGCATTCAATCTCCATCAGTCACTGCACCTCACTTCACTCATTCACTGCATCCCACTTCACTCATTCACTGCAGCTCATTTCACTCAGTCACTGCATCCCGTTTCACTCAGTCACTGCATCACGTTTCCCGCAGTCACAGCATCACGTTTCCCGCAGTCACTGCATCCCGTTTCACGCAGACACTGCATCCCGTTTCACGCAGACACTGCATCCCGTTTCACGCAGACACTGCATCCCGTTTCACGCAGACACTGCATCCCGTTTCACGCAGACACTGCATCCCGTTTCACGCAGACACTGCATCCCGTTTCACGCAGACACTGCATCCCATTTCACGCAGACACTGCATCACACTTCACGCAGTCACTGCATCACACTTCACGCAGTCACTGCATCACACTTCACGCAGTCACTGCATCACACTTCACGCAGTCACTGCATCACACTTCACGCAGTCACTGCATCACACTTCACGCAGTCACTGCATCACACTTCACGCAGTCACTGCATCACACTTCACGCAGTCACTGCATCACACTTCACGCAGTCACTGCATCACACTTCACGCAGTCACGGCATCACACTTCACGCCGTCACGGCATCACATTTCACGCCGTCACGGCATCACATTTCACGCAGTCACTGCATCCCATTTCACACAGTCACTGCATCCCGTTTCTCATCTGACGCTTCATTCAAGTTCCGTCAGGTACGGCATCCCATTTCACGCAGCCACTGCATCACACTTCACGCAGCCACTGCATCACACTTCACGCAGCCACTGCATCACACTTCACGCAGCCACTGCATCACACTTCACGCAGCCACTGCATCACACTTCACGCAGCCACTGCATCACACTTCACGCAGCCACTGCATCACACTTCACGCAGCCACTGCATCACACTTCACGCAGCCACTGCATCACACTTCACGCAGCCACTGCATCACACTTCACGCAGCCACTGCATCACACTTCACGCAGCCACTGCATCACACTTCACGCAGCCACTGCATCACACTTCACGCAGCCACTGCATCACACTTCACGCAGTCACTGCATCACACTTCACGCAGTCACTGCATCACACTTCACGCAGTCACTGCATCACACTTCACGCAGTCACTGCATCACACTTCACGCAGTCACTGCATCACACTTCACGCAGTCACTGCATCACACTTCACGCAGTCACTGCATCACACTTCACGCAGTCACTGCATCACACTTCACGCAGTCACTGCATCACACCTCACGCAGTCACTGCATCACACTTCACGCAGTCACTGAATCACACTTCACGCAGTCACGGCATCACACTTCACGCAGTCACGGCATCACACTTCACGCCGTCACGGCATCACATTTCACACCGTCACGGCATCACATTTCACGCAGTCACTGCATCCCATTTCACACAGTCACTGCATCCCGTTTCTCATCTGACGCTTCATTCAAGTTCCGTCAGGTACGGCATCCCATTTCACGCAGCCACTGCATCACATTTCACGCAGCCACTGCATCACATTTCACGCAGTCACTGCATCCCATTTCACGCAGTCACTGCATCCCATTTCACGCAGTCACTGCATCCCATTTCACGCAGTCACTGCATCCCATTTCACGCAGTCACTGCATCCCATTTCACGCAGTCACTGCATCCCATTTCACGCAGTCACTGCATCCCATTTCACGCAGTCACTGCATCCCATTTCACGCAGTCACTGCATCCCATTTCACGCAGTCACTGCATCCCATTTCACGCAGTCACTGCATCCCATTTCACGCAGTCACTGCATCACATTTCAGGCAGTCACTGCATCACATTTCAGGCAGTCACTGCATCACATTTCACGCAGTCACGGCATCCCATTTCACTCAGTCACTGCATCCCATTTAACGGAGACAGTGAATCCTATTCAACTGAGACAGTGAATGTATTTCCATCAATCACCACACCCAATGCCACACAGTCACTGCATCTCATTTCACTCAGTCACTGCATCCCATCTCCATCAGTCACGGCATCCCATTTCTATCAGTCATTGCATCTCCTTTCCCTCAGTCACTGCATCTCCTTTCCCTCAGTCACTGCATCTCCTTTCCCTCAGTCACTGCATCTCCTTTCCCTCAGTCACTGCATCCCATTTCACTCAGTCACTGCATCCCATTTCAGCCAGTCACTGCATCCCATTTCAGCCAGTCACTGCATCCCATTTCAGCCAGTCACTGCATCCCATTTCAGCCAGTCACTGCATCCCATTTCAGCCAGTCACTGCATCCCATTTCAGCCAGTCACTGCATCCCATTTCAGCCAGTCACTGCATCCCATTTCAGCCAGTCACTGCATCCCATTTCAGCCAGTCACTGCATCCCATTTCAGCCAGTCACTGCATCCCATTTCAGTCAGTCACTGCATCCCATTCCCCTCAGTCACTTCATCGCATTAACCACAGTCACAGCATGCCATTTCCCACAGTGACTGCATCCCATTTCATTTAGGCACTGCATCCCAGTTCAATCATTCACTGCATTCCAGTTCACTCAGTCACTGCATCCCATTTCCGTCAGTCACTGCATCACATTCCCCTCAGTCACTGCATCGCATTAACCTCAGTCACAGCATGCCATTTCCCACAGTGACTGCATCCCAGTTCACTCAGTCGCTGCATCCCAGTTCACTCAGTCACTGCATCCCATTCCCCTCAGATCGCTGCATCCCATTCCCCTCAGTCGCTGCATCAGATTTACAACAGTCCCTGCCGCCCATTTAACGGTCACTGCATCCCAGGACACACAGTCACTGCATCCCCGTTCACTCAGTCACTGCGTCCCCGTTCACTCAGTCACTGCGTCCCCGTTCACTCAGTCACTGCGTCCCCGTTCACTCAGTCACTGCGTCCCCGTTCACTCAGTCACTGCGTCCCCGTTCACTCAGTCACTGCGTCCCCGTTCACTCGGTCACTGCGTCCCCGTTCACTCGGTCACTGCGTCCCATTTCCCTCGGTCACTGCGTCCCATTTCCCTCGGTCACTGCGTCCCATTTCCCTCGGTCACTGCGTCCCATTTCCCTCGGTCACTGCGTCCCATTTCCCTCGGTCACTGCGTCCCATTTCCCTCGGTCACTGCGTCCCATTTCCCTCGGTCACTGCGTCCCATTTCCCTCGGTCACTGCGTCCCATTTCCCTCGGTCACTGCGTCCCATTTCACTCGGTCACTGCGTCCCATTTCACTCGGTCACTGCGTCCCATTTCACTCGGTCACTGCGTCCCATTTCACTCGGTCACTGCGTCCCATTTCACTCGGTCACTGCGTCCCATTTCACTCGGTCACTGCATCCCATTTCCCTCAGTCACTGCATCCCATTTCTCTCAGTCACGACATCCCATTTCCCACCGTCATTGCATCCAATTTCACTCTCTCACTGCAGTCAATTTCCATCTGTCACTGCATCCCATTACCCTCAGTCACTGCATCCCATTTATCTCAGTCACTGCATCCCATTTATCTCAGTCACTGCATCCCGTTTCACTGAGTCACTGAATCGCATTTGTTGTTCTCACTTGAATGCAATGGTCATGAATCTCCTCTAATGGCTGGTCATGTATTTCCAATGCAAAATTTTACCAAGTTTTGATTTTCAATTTTGATTACATGTGTCTCCTCTAATCTATAAGATGCTGCAATAAACTCAAATTTTATAAATCATAATTCAACACCATTACCTACAGAGTTAATTTCATCAAACAGATCCAATTAGAATTGTCACATTCCCAAATCCTGATTCAAGTTTTTCTAATTATGGGCCACGTGGTTAAGAAAAAAGACACTGAGAGTCAGAGAGATGTACAGTAGGGAAACAGATTCTTTGGCCCAATTTGTCTATGTTGACCGGATATCCTAAATTAATTTAGTCCCATTGCCAGCATTTGGCCCATATTCCTCTCAACCCGTCTTATTCATATACCCATCCACATGCCTTTTAAACGTACAAGCCTCCACCACTTCCTCTGGCAGCTCACTCCATACATGCACCACTATGAAAAAAATCCGGTCCATTTTAAATCTTCCCTCTCTCATTTACAACCTATTCTCTCCAGTTTTGGATTCCAGCAACCCGGGGAAAAGATCTTGGCTGTTCGCTCTATCCACGTCCCTCGTAATTGTATAAACTTCTATATGGTCAGCCCTGAACTCCAAAGTTCCAAGTAATCGCTGCCTGTTCAAGCCCACGGTATACCTTCAACCTCCGATGCTGGTAACATCCTTGTAGATCTTCTCTGAACCCTTTCAAGTTTACAACATACAACAATCCAGCGCAGAACAGTCCCTTCGGCCCTCAATGTTGCGCCAACATCCTTCCTCTCGCAAGGAGACCAAAAGCGATTGCAGTATTCCAAAAGCAGCCGAACCAACATCCTATATGGCTGCTAAGCGATCTCCCAACTCCTATACTCAATGCACTGACTGATAAAGGCGAGCACACCAAATGTCTCCTCAATATACTTTTTACCGGTGGCTGTACTTTGATGGAACTACGAAACTGCACTCCAGTGTCTCTTTATTAAGCAACACTCCCCACAACCTTCAGTGTAAACGTGCTGCCCTGATTTGCCTTTCCAAAGTGTAGCACCTCACATTTGTCTAACTTCAACTCCATCTGCCACTCCTCAGTTTATTGGCCCTTGTCAATGTCCCATTGCATTCTGAGGTGACCTTCTTGGCTGGCTACTGCACCTTCAATCATTGGGAAACTTACTAACCACACCTTCTATTTTCATATCCAAATCATTGCATCACTTCAACTCCCCCTCCCACTCCCTGGACGACATGTCCATCCTGGGCCTCTTCCAGTGTCACAATCACACCACCCAGAAACTGGAGGAGCAGCACCTCATATTCCGCCTCGGGAGCTTCCAACTCAATGGCCTCAATATGGACTTTGCCACCCTCAAAATCTCCCCACCCATCAGCCTCATCCCAAGACTAGTTCCTCCACTCATCCCCGCCTCCATGACCTGTCCGCCTTCTCTCCCACCTATCCACTCCTCCCACCTCACTGACCAACTCCCACCACTGCTTGGAATTATACTTCTTTTCACACTTCATCAGCTCGATGTTATTTCTAAAATCTATTTTCCAATTGTTGGAAAAAGTGAGATAAAGAGAAGTAAAAGAAGTTACATTCTTACCACTCGGGAAATCTCTGAATATTCTTCTGTTGAAAGGCCGCCAAGGAACGATGCAATTCTTTTGTCACAAACGCTGTGAGGGAGAAATCTTTTTCGGTTCCACTAACTCCACCCTAAGAAAGACAAACCCACGTAACATATCTAGTGACTTAAAGCATACTCTATTGTTGCCCAAGGTGTAGAGCTGGATGATACTGCTTGACCTGCTGTGTTCATCCAGCTTTACACCTTCTTATCTCAGATTCTCCAGCATCTGCAGTTCCTACTACCTCTATTGTTGCCCTTTCACTTTACTGAACTAATATGAGCCAGTCGTTTTGTTTAGGCTCGTGTAATCTGACAGTTATTGGCCTGTACAAAATTCTGAATTAATTTTGATCGACTGACGGGAGGAGAGATTAATTTTATAGAAATTTTTGTTTTCTACCAATTTGCAGAGGGCATCGTGGGCGATTGGAGGACAGTGTTATTATCCTCCAGGTCTGTGGACTGCATCATTACCAACTTGCCCATTTGCATATACATAAAATATTCATTATGTACCAATGAAACATAATAAACCAATACTGCGTACTAAAAACAACCCTCACATATCAATGGAAAGTTAAATATTTATCATAGAGTTTGAAGGATTGAATTCAATGATACAAAGCAAAAACCAGTGAAGATGAGTGCAGTTGGTCAGCACTTTTGCCACGAAGTGGAGGTTGGCAGTTTGAGGCCACCCAAGAACAAGCAAGCTCTGTCTAACTCCAAGGGCAGCACGGTGGCTCAGTGGTTCGCACTGCTGACTCACAGCGCCAGGGACCCAGGTTCGATCCCACCGTTGCGTGATTTTCTGTGCGGAGTTTGTACATTCTGCCCATGCCTGCATGGGTTCCTGCTGGGTGCTCTGGTTTCCTCCCACAGTCCAAAGATGTGCAGGCTAGTTGTATGGGCCATGCTAAACTTGCCCATTGTGTTTAGGGATGTGTAGATTAGGTGTGTTAGTCATGGGAAATGTAGGGTTACTGAGGAAAGGGTCGGGGAATGAGTCAGGGTGAGATGCTCTTTGGAGGGTGGCCGTGGACTTGTTGGGTCAAAAGGGGCTTGTTTCCACACTGTAGGGATTCTATGATAAGGAAGTATCTTTTGAAGTGGGCATTCATGGGTATGCTGTAACAGAGACCTTGTAATACTACACAACAAATATTTGGAACTAGACTGTCAATTCAGACATAGCATCAAAAAAGGTCACGGAAGTTGTCACCGATATAAAGCAGGATTGATGAAAATCCAGCAGGAAATGGTGTCAAAAGGCACTGTATCTTTTATTCACCTCCAGTTATTTTGTCCAAGGCACTGGATGCTGGCAGGATTGAAACATTTAAGAAATGATTCACAAATCACATATAAGGACCTGCACATCTTTGAACAATGGGAGGAAACTGCAGCACCTGGCGGAAGCCCCTCGCAGACGTGGGGAGGACATGTCAATTCCACACAGATCGTTACCCAAGACTGGAATCTCAATTGGCTCCCCAGTGCATGAGCAGCTCTCACCACTGAGCAACTACCTTGCCCAGAAGGGGTTTTATAAGCGCATACATTATTTCCATTAATAGTTGAGGTAAGACAGATCCAATCCTCTATGTCCAATCAAAATAATACATCGTAGATATCATGACAACAATCATAAATGAGTGGGCGATTGAAGGACAGTGTTATTATCCTCCAGGTCTGCCCTTAAAATGGCCACCCAAGTGGACAGGGTTGTTTAGACATGAGTTAGGAAGCATGGACTGGGAGCAGTTGTTCCATGGTAAGGGAACTATCGACATGTGGAGACGGTTTAAGGAACAGTTGTTGGGAGTGATGAGTAAATATGTCCCTCTGAGACAGGCAAGAAGGGGTAAGATTAAGGAACCTTGGATGACGAGAGCGGTGGAGCTTCTAGTGAAAAGGAAGAAGGTAGCTTACATAAGGTGGAGGAAGCTAGGGTCAAGTTCAGCGAGAGAGGATTACATGCAGGCAAGGAAGGAGCTCAAAAATGGTCTGAGGAGAGCCAGGAGGGGGCACAAGAAAGGCTTGGCAGAAGGAATCCGGGAAAACACAAAGGCATTTTACACTTAGGTGAGGAATAAGAGAATGGTCAAAGAGAGAGTAGGGCCGATCAGGGATAGCATAGGGAACTTGTGTGTGGAGCCTGAGGAGGTAGGGGAAGCCCTAAATGAGTTTTTTGCTTCTGTCTTTACGAAAGAAGCCAACTTTGTAGTGAATGAAACCTTTGAAGAGCAGGTGCGCATGCTGGAATGGACAGAGATCGACGAAGCTGATGTGCTGAAAATTTTGTCAAACATTAAGATTGACAAGTCGCCAGGCCCGGATCAGATTTGTCCTCGGCTGCTTTGGGAAGCGAGAAATGCAATTGCTTCGCCACTTGCGAAGATCTTTGCATCCTCGCTCTCCACTGGAGTCGTACCTGAGGACTGGAGAGAGGCAAATGTAATTCCTCTCTTCAAGAAAGGAAATAGGGAAATCCCCGGCAATTATAGACCGGTAAGTCTCACGTCTGTTGTCTGCAAGGTGTTAGAAAGGATTCTGAGGGATAAGATTTATGACCATCTGGAAGAGCATGGCTTGATCAAATACAGTCAACACGGCTTTGTGAGGGGGAGGTCATGCCTTACAAACCTTATCGAGTTTTTTTGAGGATGTGACTAGAAAAGTTGATGAGGGTCGAGCTGTGGATGTGGTGTATATGGACATCAGTAAGGCATTTGATAAGGTTCCCCATGGTAGGCTCATTCAGAAGGTCAGGAGGAATGGGATACAGGGGAACTTAGCTGCTTGGATACAGAATTGGCTGGCCAACAGAAGACAGCGAGTGGTTGTAGAAGGAAAATATTCTGCCTGGAAGTCAGTGGTGAGTGGAGTTCCACAGGGCTCTGTCCTTGGGCCTCTACTGTTTGTAATTTTTATTAATGACTTGGACAAGGGGATTGAAGGATGGGTCAGCAAGTTTGCAGACGACACAAAGGTCGGAGGTGTCGTTGACAGTGTAGAGGGCTGTTGTAGGCTGCAGCGGGACATTGACAGGATGCAGAGATGGGCTGAGAGGTGGCAGATGGAGTTCAACCTGGATAAATGCGAGGTGATGCATTTTGGAAGGTCGAATTTGAAAGCTGAGTACAGGATTAAGGATAGGATTCTTGGCAGCGTGGAGGAACAGAGGGATCTTGGTGTGCAGATACATAGATCCCTTAAAATGGCCACCCAAGTGGACAGGGTTGTTAAGAAAGCATATGGTGTTTTGGCTTTCATTAACAGGGGGATTGAGTTTAAGAGTCGTGAGATCTTGTTGCAGCTCTATAAAACTTTGGTTAGACCGCACTTGGAATACTGCGTCCAGTTCTGGGCGCCCTATTATAGGAAAGATGTGGATGCTTTGGAGAGGGTTCAGAGGAGGTTTACCAGGATGCTGCCTGGACTGGAGGGCTTATCTTATGAAGAGAGGTTGACTGAGCTCGGTCTCTTTTCATTGGAGAAAAGGAGGAGGAGAGGGGACCTAATTGAGGTGTACAAGATAATGAGAGGCATAGATAGAGTTGATAGCCAGAGACTATTTCCCAGGGCAGAAATGGCTAGCACGAGGGGTCATAGTTTTAAGCTGGTTGGTGGAAAGTATAGAGGGGATGTCAGAGGCAGGTTCTTTACGCAGAGAGTTGTGAGAGCATGGAATGCGTTGCCAGCAGCCGTTGTGGAAGCAAGGTCATTGGGGTCATTTAAGAGACTGCTGGACATGTATATGGTCACAGAAATTTGAGGGTGCATACATGAGGATCAATGGTTGGCACAACATTGTGGGCTGAGGGGCCTGTTCTGTGCTGTACTGTTCTATGTTCCATGTTCTATGTTTTATAAATGATTTTGAATAAGTAAATCAAAAAAATAGAAATTGTTTCCAAGCCTAAATACTAGATATGGTGCAGTTAAGATGAATAGCGCAACAACAAAAAGGCCATATTTTATGTGACCATCGGTAACACTTGAAAACTTGCAACAATATAGTCACCAGTAGAGATCTGGAGTGGTTTGATGATGCACTCCTTCATACACTGGAATGAAACTCCAAAGATCACAAATTCTCCTTCAATACCGTGTTATAACAGTGACTGCATCAACCTGTGTTTATGGGCCTGACTGGAAGCCCACACAACACGCACAAACAAAAATATAATCTAAGGTGATAGGAGAAATAAATGTATGTATGCAACATCTTTGAAAAGCAATCATTTCTAGCAGATGCAAGCCCATAAGGAATCTCGTTTCGCAGATTATATTCATTTGCACTGCAGTTCACGCCAGTCAGAATCAGTTTTCGTTTCATGACAGGTAACTAAAATGTCCAAAACAATGAACTTTGTTTGATCAGAAGATTTTAAGTAAGGACTATGTCTTGTGTGAGCTGACGGCATTAGGGGATGGAGAAGGGACACTCACTGCTGGCATCTTGACACCATTGAATGAGCAAGCGTGGACGCAAAGGTTCTAACAGGTAACAATTGTACAGGCAATACCTTTTGAGCTCCTTCCGAGCAGGCCTGTAATACTCGAAAGCTGTGCTAGACCCTCACTTACTCCACCTTACGTACGCTGCCTTTTTCTTTTCGACAAGAAGCACCTCTGCACCCGTCATCCAAGGCTCCTTAATCTTACCCCTTCTTACCTGTCTCAGAGGAACAAATTCATACATCACTCGCAACAACTGCTCCTTGAACAGCTCCACATGTCTGCTGTGCCCTTTCTGTGGAACAATTGCTCCCAATCTGTAGTTCCCAACTCCTGTCTGAGAGCATCATAGTTTCCTTTTCCCCAGTTAAATATCTTCCCCTGGTAACTGCTCCTTTCCCTTTCCAGGGCTATGGTAAATGTGAGGCTGTTGTAGTCACTGTCGCCAAAGTGCTCTCCCACCACGATATCTGACACCTGTCCTGGCTCATTGCCGAGCACCAAATCCAAAATGTCCTCCCTCCTCGGCCTGTCCACATACTGAGTAAGGAAACCCTCCTGAACACACCTGACAAAAACGGCACCATCCAAACCATCTGCATTCAGGAGGTTTCAATCTATATCGGAAAAGTTGAAGTCACCCTGAACAACAACCCTGCTACGTTTGCACTTTTCAACTATCTGCCGGCCAATGAGTTCTTTGATCTCTCAACTGCTATTTGGGGGCCGTAGAAAACCCCCAGTGAGGTGACTGCTGCCTTGCTGTTCCGAACTTCCACCCACACTGACTCAGTCGACAAACCTTCCTTGGCAACCTCAGCCCATACCACCGCAGGAGACGAGTCCTCAAAAGGTTCTTTCAGCCGCCGTTTTCGTGTCCTTGACCAACAAAGCCACACCTCCCCATCTTTTACCACCTTCCCAGACCTCAATCAAAGATCTAAACCCTGGAACCTGCAACATCCATTCCTGACTCTGCTCTATCCATGTCTCCGAAATGGCCACAACATCGAAGTCCCAGGTACCTATCCAAGCTGCAACCTCACCTACATTATTCCGGATACTCCCGGCATTAAAGTCGTCACACTTCAATCCAGCTTGCTGTCTGCCAGCACACTCCTGTGACAGTGAGGTCCTGACCATGTCCTCCCTACGCTCATCCTCCTGTGTACTAGGACTACACCTCAGTTTCCCATCCCCCTTCTGAGCTCGTTTAAATCCACCCGAATGGCACTAGCCAATTTCCCACCCAGGATATTCGTGCCCCTCTGGTTCAAGTGGAGACCGTCCTGTTTGTACAGGTCCCACCTTCCCCAGAATGAGCCCCAATTGTCCATGTACCTGAAGCCCTCCCACCTGCACCATCCCTGCAGCCACGTCTTCAGCTGAAATCTCTCCCTGTTCTTTGCCTCGCTATCACGTGGTACGGGTGACAAACAGAGATGACCACGCTCTTTGTTCCAGCTCTCACCTTCCACCCTAGCTCCCTCAAATCCTGCCTGGCATCCCTATCCCTCTTTCTACCTACGTCGCTGGTGCCTACGTGGACCACGACTTGGGGCTGGTCACCCTCTCCCCTCAGGACCCTAAACACACTATCCGAGACATCACGGACCCTGGCTCCTGGTCGGCAACACACCAATCGTCAGTCTCTTTCGTTCCCGGCAAATCTTCTATCAGTCCCTCTAACTATTGAGTCTCCAATGACTATCACTCTCTTCCTATCCCCGCTTCCCTTCCGTGCAAGAGGGACAGACTCTGTGCCAGAGACCTGGACCCTACTGCATGCCCCTGGTAAGTCGTCCCCCGGAACAGTATCCAAAACCGTATACTTGTTTTTCAGGGGAGCGACCGCAGGGGATTTCAGGGGAACGACCACAGGGGAAGGTTGGTCGAGCTACACCGGGTAAACGTACATTTTTGGCTGAAGAAACATGTGTTTCAATGTGAGCTAATGGAAGAAGCCATGGAGTCAAAGCTAAACATTTTGACAGTGAGACAACCATTCTTAAAAGCAGCAGACAGCATGAAAAAGAAATCAGCGGCTTTCATATCTGGTTAAAATTTGTGGAATATCAGATGGAATTTTCTTATTGACTCCATTGTGCAATCATATCGATCTAAAAATGTTAACTGCATTCATTAATACTAACCAGAAACGGACTTTGTAGTAAATGGTTTGACTATTTTCTGTATCTGGAACATCCCTTTTCCTTCTCCAACGAAGATCGTACCAACCGATGGTACCAAACTCTGAGTCAAACGGACGGGACTCGTAATCTTTAAGTTCCTCATCAAAACAGTCTAATTGTATGGTTCTGTGCAATAAAAGAGAAAGAATAAACATGTTTCCCACAATTTTGCTGATGTTTACGAACAGAATGCACAAATTCAACAAGTTTGAGCTGGCATATCGGCTTCCTCCAGCCTGTTTAAACTGTTCCATTCAAAGTGAAATTTGTCATAAGTTTTAGCACACAGGTCTACTTGATCTGTGCCACCACCTTCTATTAGTCATACATGCTTTCCCCACCTTCCTGTAATACATTCCTTGAAGTGTTCAATGAGATTTTGATTTTAAATCTTATCGTCATATTCTTTTGATTCTCAAGCATCAATGAATCTGATGTCGCCACCATTCCATGCAGTGCATAGCACGTCAAACAGAGTCTTACTCTTGCCATGAGCACTGAGGGAGTACGGGATCATAACTGTCTCATAGTTCAGAACGAAATTCTACATATAGGGCTATGTAGAGTCATGCAGTTAATTTTATTTGACATGCTATTTCTTTTCTTCACAAATATGCTGGATTTAAAGTGATCTTCACCCTCATTTAAAATGAATCCAATATCCAACCATGTGTAAAACAAGCATATCCAAATTTTAATTGGAGTTTAGTGTTTCACAAATATATTACTTTCTTAAAAATTATATTTGAGTCAACATTATCATTTCATTCCCTGACAGCGGGTGAACTTACTTTTAAACTCCAATTTTCCTTCGGTATTAACGGAGAGGTGAGCCTTTTTGCAAGCACCAAAAGGCTGCACCAGTTTATGCTAAAACTTACGGAACTGTAAGTTTCACAAATATGTTCCTATTAAACACTAATTCCTATTGAAGCAGTATGAAGCTAAATTCATTCAACTGGACACCAAAAATGGTCAAGATTTTAAAAGCAAGCAACTATTTTGAAGTCACTCTTCGAACTAAATTCCATCTTGGTGTGTGAGAGTCCATAGGTTCCTCACTCTCAAAGAACTATGCAAACTGTCATGCAATTACTGAAACACACAGACAAAAAACATGAATGTTAACAGTCACTAAGATTTTGAGAGTGATTTGGAATTCATATTCAATACCCGCTGGGGGAAATCTGTTCCAATCTGGATAGTACTCACTTATCACCATCCCACCTACCTTCCCCAGCACCTCCTCCCCCTCCACACTGTTTGTTTCTGAGCTCCCTTCCACCCTCCATTTCTGAGGAAGGGTCCTGACCCAAAACTTCACCTTCCTGGCATCTCTGTCCATTTGTATCGGAGATAATGGGAACTGCAGATGCTTCAGAATCCAAGATAACAAAGTGTGGAGCTGGATGAACACAGCAGGACGAACACACAGAAGTAGAAGGGTCTCGGCACGAAACGTCAGCTTTTACGCTCCTGAGATGCTTCTTGGCCTGTTGTGCTCATCCAGCTCCACGCTTTGTTATCTCTGTCCACTTGCCTGTTCTTTCTATCGGACATGAATCATTGGATATTTCGTTCCCAACACTTATCCCCTAACAACCACCTCTCTGTGATACCCAGAGTGATGTATCTGTCAATTTCAATCTGCTCCACAAACTCATTCACTTTGTTTCATACACTCGCTGCAATTCAATACAAGATCTTCAGTCTGGCATTTACAGCCACCCTTCTTATCTGCTGCACCTGAAGTGAGAGTCGTGCCCATTCCCAAACTTTTTGTCCTATTACTTGCTCTGGAAACTTTGCTGAGCACTTACCAGCTTCTAACTCTTTCCACAATTTTCCATGCAACTGAGCTCACCCGCTCCACACTTTTTATTTTAACGCCCTACCCCAAGACCAAGCTCTGTATTTTGCCAGGATACTTGTCCCAAAATGATTCTCGTCGAGCCTATAACAACAGAACGACTCCCTCCTTCCCCATACCGATGCCAATGTCCCATGAATTCAAACACATTTCTGCCATGCCACCATTTGAACAATGCATTTGCATCTATAATTATGCTCACACCGTGCCAAATTGCTCAGATAATAATCCAGAGATTATTACCATTCTGGTTCTGCTTTCTCATTCAGCACCTCAGTGCTCATAATCCCTCAGCAGAACCTCTTTCCTCTTTCTTCCATATCAATGGTACCTGTGTGGACCACAATAGCTGGATTTCTACTCTTCCCACTTCAAGTTCCTTTGTAGCCGAGATGGAATGTCCTGAACCTGGGCACCAGGCAGGCAACACTACTTTCGAGACTCTCGATCCTAGTCACAACGAACAGTGTTCATTCCCCAAACTACACGACCTCTGATTATAACTACATTTCACTTTTTATCCCCTCCTGAATGTCCCCCCTGCACCACAGTGCTACAGTCAGTTTCCTCATCTTCCCTATACCCTGCACTCTCATCCACACAGGAAGAAAGAATCTCAAACCTGTTAGATAAGATCAAAGGCCAAGGTTCCTTCTGCACTACATCCTGGATCCTTCCACCTGCCCTGTTCTTTGTCACACTCTCACGTCCCTGGCCACTGACCGAGTTTCAGCTCGTTAATCTAAGGTGTGTGACTGCCTCCTGAAGCACAGCATTCCCTGGTAACTCTGCTCCACATGATTTGTTGATTGGTTGAAACTGAGATTCCAGTTCATCAACCCTGAGCTGGAGTATGGGGTCTGACCACTCCCCCGTCATGTAGGAATAAATCATCATCTGGCCTGGCATCTCCATTTCAATTACTTGGATCTTAATTTGATTTGAAAACATTCTGGTCTTTTAGTTTGTAGCCTGTAAATATTTCTCCGATTTACTTTCAATCTGACAGCTACCGATAATAGATTCTTAAACCAGGAGCGATCACCAACCAATGAACCTGGTTCACCCTCTAGGTCCCTGATTCAGGCTTCAATTCACCCTGTCTCAACAAAAAGTGCTTACGAACTATCAGGCAAAAAAAAGCAAGCAAATGGCACCTCTTACCCTCTGCGCTGACTTGCCACATTGCCACCAAGTTCCCCAAAATATATATTCATTTGGTGCATTTCACTCGAGATGTCATCTCTCCTTCCAGAACATGCAAAGCATACTGAACCATCGCAATATACTACCTTCAAAACCTCAGCTCTCAGCTTATTACTTTTGAGTACCTTCTCAAATGCTTTCTCCAAGTCCAAACACAACACATTTACTGGTTTTCCTCTATTAATTCTCCTTCCAAAACTTCCTCCAAAAACCACAACAAATTAGCCAGACATAATTTCTCTTTCAGCAGGCTGTGGTGATTCTGTTTGATTAGATTCTGATTTTCCAAATGTCCTGCTATTATTTTCTTCACAGTTGATCACCACATATTTCCAACAATAGATGTTAGGCTGGTTCGGTTGTAGTTATCTTCTTTTTGCCTCTCTCCTTTTTAAATAGGAACGTCACATCAGCATTTTTCCAGCCCTCAGATGCTTCTCTCGAATCTAAAACTTTTTGGGAAATTACAATCAATGCATACACCGACTCTGAAGCTCATTGTTCAGAATCTTAGAAAGTAAACCATCACGGCAAAGAGTCTAATCTGCTTTTACTCCATAAGATTGTCTACTGCTACTTCTCTCATGGTAGTGATGGTGTGGTAGTGATGTATTTAATTCCTCCCTGTATTCTTTAGTAATGAGGGGATCCTTGAAGTATCTTCCGCTGTAAAGACTACCCTTTTCTCATTGTCGTTGTTCCTTGATTTAAAAATTAACATGGCCATCTCAGCCGAGCATATAATTAATGGCATTACCTCTAAAACCTTCTCTGCCAAAAAGTGTTCAATAGATTGCTACAACCTGAAAGAAGTAATTCTTCCCCTAAATTAATAGGCAACCAATTTGAAAATGTGGCCTCTGGTCGTAAAATCTTTCACAATGGGAGTAATCTCTACCGATATACACTATCAAGCCTCTTAAGCATCTTAAATGTTGAAAAAATAAGATTTGTTTCAATCTTATAAACTCCAATGAATGTCGTCCCAGCGCCCCCACATCTTTCCTAAGCATGGCAATCCCCTACGCCATTTCCGAAATCAACCCAGTCAACATGAGGTGTACGGCCTCCGCAGCATTCACTCTGTGGCCGTACATGACTTATAAGTTACCATCTTGCTGCTACAACTCTACTTCTATGTACGATGCAGTCCTCTGTCCATCCTAACATACTACGCTTGAACACGTGGGCTCTTTTCTTTTGAGACACCTTATGAGCTGAACCTTATCAAATGCTTTGTTGAAATCTCAATGTACGACATCAACTGGTGGTCCTTCGTCAGTAATGTTTGTTTCCTTCTCAAAGCACTGTAGCAAGTTTGTCAAGTATTATTTCCCCTTTATGAAAGGATGTTAACTCTGTAGGATGTTATAGCACACTCAGTACCCTGTTATTTCATCTTTCATTGCCGGCATGAACATCTTCCCAGGTTGACCTAAATTGGCAATACTTGCTCACTATTTTATGAAGTATCTTTGTAATAAAGGTGTTATGTTCACAATCTTTCAATCCTCTGAGAATTTTCCACAATCTAAGGATTCTTGGAAGATTATCATCAGTGCCTCCATTGTATCTGGAGCTGCATTGTTCAACATGAGAGGATACAACTCATCATACCCCTTGGATATTTTCTCTACTGATTGGAGTCATGTTTGGAATTCTGTGCAGTGACATTCACTTTTAACAGTTTGCTAAATACTACCAGGAACAGAAATTGTGATCCAGCTGCAACGAAGATAAAGCTTTCAGCACAGAAGAAAGTATTCGAATTCATTATGACCCGAATAACTCCTGAAAAGGGCAATACAATTTGCCTCAGTCCATAAATGTTCTTTCTCCAACATCCTGAGATGCATTATCTGTATTTCTTCAAATTTACCACAGAATCTGTTTCACTCATCCTTTCAGCAATACGCATGACAACAATTCGGCATTCTTAGTCCCCCTGTAGCCTCCGTTGCACATGTGCATTGTTAGCTGATTATTTGTTTGTGTGCCTGCTTTTTTGCTCAAATGGATCAAGTTAAGTTCGTGTTCTTTTGTCATCAGAACTCTTGCCTCCTCACTCTCATCTTCCTTGTTTTATCCCTCTGCTGGAATATTTAATTTGTCGACATATCTGAAATATGTTGTTGAATGGATTGGGTTTTGTGCCATTGCATTCCCCATAGCCCATCTACCCATCCTGTTGCTTGTTCTAACAGTTATTATCTTGCAGAGTGGAAAATGCAGTTTGAAAGCAATGGAACATTATTGATGAAGAAGGTGATGCATAAATTGCTGCGATCTTCCAAACGACAAACTCACCTTCGATTCTTTCTCGGTCAGAGCATTGTGCCAGCGCACATGAATCGTGTTCTCATTGGGACTTCCAAAACCATGGAATTGAATTTGCATGTTGATTTCTTCTTCCCTCTTCAGAAATGCAATGTCATATCATGATGAAGCTTCCAAGGCAATGATTGTGTCCTTCAATGAAGGGAAAAGTGACTTTTAGATTCATGGAAATATTTCAGTACTTCCACATACATGAAATGCAAACATTCTCCCTGCATGCTGACCCAACTCCGCAAGACTAGGGCATGACCCAGTCTCATTTTATCCTATCTTTCTGATTTTACATGCCACGGGATAATCATTGCAGCGTAACAGAAATGTTGATCATGGAAATTTATCAGTGTTTTAATAAATAATGGCAAATTTTCAACATCTTGCAAGCGTATGAAGGCTCAATCTCGTGACACCTTGCCTGCTGCACAAAGACATTCTTACACTACTTTGAGTGTTAGGGTCAAACAAAACACAATCATTACACAAATGCATCAACACGCTACTTTCAATAGGATCTGGCGCAGGCTTGGAGGGCCGAAGGGCCTGTTCCTGTGCTGTAATTTTCTTTGTTCTTTGACCACATAAAAAGGAAAAGGGAGGTGTATAACAGTCATCAAGGGAACAAGAGTCCCTGTGGACGCACTAACGTCAACCAGGCCAACATCCCCAGCACTGAGGCACTGACCATCCTCGATCAGCTACAATGGGCTGGACACTTCATCTGTATGACTGACACGAGACTCTCCGCATGTTCTCATCCCAGCTTCAAAAGAGCAGGCGAGACCCAGATGTGCAGAGGAAGCACTCGGTGATAAACTCAAGTCCTCAATGGTGAAGTGCGACATTCCTGCAGACACCTGGGAATCGCCGGCCTAAGACGGCCCAAAGCCTGAAGTGCACCTGGGAAGGCATCAAACACTTTGCGGCTTGCCTTTGGAAGCAGCGGAAGCCATGCAGCCACACCAACACCTCCCTCACCCCTTCCCACGACTGCCTTCTGCCCCGAGTGCAACAGAGCCGACGGTAGCTGCATCGGTCTGTGCAGCCGGCGATCAATTCAGCCTGAGAGTGGGAGAGTGTCATCCATATCTGCGAGAAACCACCATGATGATGATGATGTATAGTGTGCAGGGCCATCTCGTCACAGCAAATCAGAGAACAAACACAGGGCAACAGAACACTGGTGACCAAGATTAGGATGAGGGAGAATCTCAAAATCTTCTGCAAGTGTCTCAGAGGGAAAGAGAAAACCCAGGGAAAACCAGGTCTCATTAGGGATGAAGAGGCAAATGAACGGTTTGAACTGGAGGGCAATGTCAGGTGTTAAACGAGAATTTCACATCAGCTTTTACATGTGAGAAGGAGCACACAATTCTCGGACAGAATTAACAGAGACTGGGGAGATGTTAGGTGTTTTGGTGAATTTAAAATTGGACAAATCCCAGGTTTGGATGAGGTGTATGCCACGATGCCCAGGGAGATGAGAGAAAAAATTCCACTCGCCCTCATACAGAGCTTTCAAAAGTACCAAAGGACTGGAGAACAGGTAACATAGTTCCACTTGTCAAAATGCGTGACAAACACAAAGCAGAGTATTACAGACCGGTGAGTATCACATCAGTAGATAGGAAAATATTGGAGAAAATTCTGAATGGCAGACGTAATTTCCATTTCAAGAAGTGGGGTCTGATCAGCGACCGTCAGCATAGCTTTGTCAGAGGGAGGTCACGCCTCACAAACTTAGATGATTCTTTCAAAGAGGTGACAGAGTGTGCAGATGGGAGTTGATGTAGTGAAAATAGATTTCAGCAAAGACTTGGACAGGGTCCCAAATGGGAGCGTGGCAAAGAAGGTAAAGCTCGGGGGGTCCAGGAAAATACAGCAAGTTGAATCCAAAGTTACAGATTGGTCAAATGGGCAGGTCAACGGTAGATGGAATGTTAACCCTGATCAATAAGGCAATTTGGACAAACTAACAAGGCAAGGAATCATTCAAAGAAATGCCAGGACACTAGGAAGTTCAGAGGAATGGTGTGATCTTGGGGTGCTTGTCCACAGATTCCTGAACATGGAATGGCAGCTTAAAGGGACAGTTCAGAAAGCATATGGCTCAAGAGCTGTACAGGACTTTTGTTAGGCCCCAGCTGAAGTGCTCAGTGCAGTTTTGGTCTCTCCATTATAGAAAGGAGGTGTTTGCATTTGAGCATGTGTGGAGGACATTCATCAGGATGTTCTGAGGGGGTGAAGCATTTTAACTCTTTGGAGAGTCTGGATAAGTTTGCGTTAGCAATAACTGCCAATGCTGGAGTCTGAGATCACACAGTGTGGAGCTGGAGGAACACTGCAGGCCGGGCAGCATCACTGTTGCCGATCTCTGATTAAAGGTCTAGGCCTGAAACATCAGCTTTTGTGCTCCCGAGATGCTGCTTGGCCTGTTGTGTCCAGCCAGCTCCACACTTTGTTCTCTTGGTTTCTCCAGCATCTGCAGTTTCCATTGTCTCCAGCATCACTGTTTTATCTGGATAAGGTTGGATTGTTTTCTTTCGAGAAGAGAAGGTTGAAGGAGGTCCTGAAAAAATTGTTTAGATTAATATGGGTAGGGGCGAGGTAAAAAGAAGGTCCATAATGGGGTCGGTCGGGGGGCAGTCGTGGTAGAGGAAGAGATACATACATTTAAGCTAAAAGCTCAGAAGAAATTTCAGGAAAGAAAAGACACCCAGAAGGTGCTGGGGGTTTGGAATTCATTGTCTGGGACTTCAGTTGAGGTGGATAATCTTTTCACATGAAAGAAAAAGGGTTGGTACAACACTTAAAATGAAATAACATTCAAGGCAATAGGCGTATTGCTAGAACATGAGCCGAATGTGAACTTAGTGTGGCTTCAGTGGTTACAGACACAATGGAATGAAGTGCTTGTTCAATTCTGTACAATTCTCTGATTCTATGATTCTGGAGCAGGGGACAGTGAGTGGACAGCACGGGACAGTTCACCTATCTTCTCCTTTCTCCATCTTCTGTCTGCCTCCCCACTTCTCCCTATTTTTTACAGAATCCCCTTCTCCTCCCTGGGTTTTGAAGAAGGGTCTCGATCTGAAACGTCAGCTTTCTTGCTTCTCTGATGCTGCTCGGCCCGCTGTGTTCATCCAGTTCTACACCTTGCTCTCTCAGATTCTCCAGCATTGGCAAGTTCCTACTATCTCTTGAGGAAACTTACTTGTTTTTGCACCCAAACTGTGGTGAGAATGTGGAACGCACCGACTGTGTGGGTGGTAGAGGCAGAAAGCATGATAACATTTAACAAGTCTTTGATTGGGCATTAGCGATGCCAAGGCATACAAGGCTCTGGGTCGAGTGCTGGGAAATGTGATGAGAATAGTTCGGGACTTGCATCTTGTGAGGGCACATACAATTTGCTGAAGGGTCTGTTCCATTGCCATAGCACTCTATTATGCTGTCCCTCAATGATCCTGTGACAAGCAAGTGAAGGTTTACAGAAACAGATATTTTTCAAGGACAATGCCAAGAGGAAAAGTGATGCACAGGCAAAGTGCATGTAAGAATTTAACCAAGGATTAACTCCACTGAAGAACTGGTATTTGTGCCAATGCACCAAACCTGCAGATGAAAATGCAGTGTCCAGTTTGATTGCAAACAGCAACAACCACCAGTTAGTAACATGATCAATGGAAATATCTGAATGCCTGTTGTTGTGATCTCAAGCATTTACCTGCATCGAGTGAAATCCACCACCATAGTTCTGTTGCATCGTTGGCCACCTCGCAATCGTGTTGCACAGTCAATATCATTCCTTGACAATGCTTGAAGCAAGGCATAAGCAGTGGTTTCCACAGTCATCGCAGAAGCCTGTGCTGCTTCAATTGGATACGGCTTCTCGTCCTCCAACAATGGAGGCTTTCCAGTTACCGACATCACAATCTGTCATTTGACAAAGGGATTAGCTGAGAATAAAGTTTACATCATATAGATTTTTGTTTGCATTTCACCAACATAACAATGGTTTTCTGGTCAAGATCCACCATTGTCTCACACTGATGTCTATAACATTCTCCATACTTCCCGCTCAGTGATGGGTCCTTTTGTTTGGGAAAAATAGGCACCTTCGAATGCAAATGAATCAAGATGAGCTTTCGTTTCTCATCAGGCTACATGGCAGTTATTACAAGATGTTATGAACAAAAGGTGTAGGAGCAGATGAAACCATTCATAGCATCAGTCTGGATGATCTTCTTGCCCTCATCCTGAGGAGGCATCACAGATCTTAACTTACACGCAATTCAAATTATTTCATGCAATGACAAGACTGAATGTTCTGGATACTGCAAATGCCATGGCACCTGGCAGCATCCGACAAACTGTACTGGAACAATGTGCCCCAAGGTCAGCACACCAACAGTAAATGTTTTCCAGTACATTTTTAAACACTTGCGACACTCACATTTCAGAGAAAGATGACCTATCATGTAATAGTCAGACAAATTGTGCTGACCAATTATGGCCTCAATGTATTGTCAATCATCAGCAAAGTAATGCAACATCTGGATGACAGTGCTGTCAAACAATTGCACACTAAGGCTCAGTTTACTTTTCCTCAGGCTCACACTTCTCATAACCTCATTCAGGATTTACCACAAATACGATCAGAGATCCTGAGCTTGAAAAGGAAGGAAACTGCAATCTGTCATTTCCACCAAGCCAACTTCTGATTGAATGTGGTGTAAAGCAGAGGAATAGAAAATTGAGTCAGTGGCATTCACTGGATACCTGCACTGGTTGAAGTCAGGTCTTCATTTGAACCAAAGTGGAGACATGAATGTTTATTGAATATTGTCCAGGTGTCCAGCAGAATTCATGACTTTTCCAACAGTGAAATCAACAATGAGAAAATACAGTGAGACTTGCACGATGATCAGGCTTGGCCTGATAAACGATAAGTAACATTTGCACCACACAAGTGTTAAGCAGCAATCAGCTCCAACAAGAGAGAATATGACCACATCACAAAATTCCATGTCCTTACCTGAACATCATCCTTACATTTTTGTTTTAAATGTACAAGTGCTATCCAAGCCATGCAAGGCTATGCGCCAGGTGTTGGAAATGAGGTGAGAAAAATTCACTGCTTCTCTTTGACTGTCACAGAATCCGTGAGCTTAAGAATTTAATTAAGTCTCTCAAAGAGAGTTTCTTGACACAGTATATGGATAGAAGATGGGCCATGCTGGACTTTGTCCTGGTCAGGTAACTGGTGAGAAATGTGGGAAAGCATTTTGGAAATCGTGATCACAACTCCTTCAATTTGAAGATTGCTATGAAGAAGGATAAGTCAGGACCTTGGGGGAAGAGTAAATTATATCAATTTTAGGTAGGAGCTGGGGAGTGTTAATTGGGGGGAGCTGTCACATTTGCCATATGGGAATTGTTTAAAGGCCTGCTTATGAGTTTAGGATCAGGAAGGAGGAAGGACAAGGATGGCGAGGTAAAGACCCTTGGATAATTGGGGAGGTTGTGAAGTTAGTCAAAAGGGACAAAAACAGAAATATGTCAGGTTTAGGAAACTAAAATCGAACAGGGCCGACATTAGAAAAAGCAGAAAAAGAAAGGGCGATGAAATGACCTTGGCAAGGAGGGTTGAAGGAAATCCCAAGGCATTCTGTGCATACATCAAAAACAAGGGGATAAATAGTGAGAAAGTAGGATCATTCAGGATAAAGGAGGGAACTTGTGTCCGGAAGCAGAGGATATGGGCAAGATCCGAAATGAGTACTATGCATCACTATTCACTCAGGCGAAGGGTGTGGAGGATAGTGGGATTTGTGTGGAGCATGCTCATATGATAACAGCATTTTGAGATCAAGAAAGAGCATTAAGGTGGATAAGTCCTCAGGACCCAATGGTATCTACTCAAGGATTTTGAGCGAGGTGAGAGAGGAGATTGTCGGGGCATTCAGCAATATCTTTGTATCCTTGGTAACCACTGGAGATGTACTGAGGACGAGCAAGTTGCTAAATGTTCTTCTTCTGTTCAAGAAGGTAAATCGGGTCAATCCAGGAAACTATAGACTAGAGAGTCTCTCATCGTTCATTGGGAAGCTATTGGACAGAATTCTTAGGGATTGTATTTATCTGTATTTGGAACAGCATGGCCCAATTAGGGACAGTCAGCATGGCTTTGTGCAGGGCAGGTCATGTCTTACTAACTTGATTGAATTTTTTGAGGAGGTAACTAATGTGATCATTGAAGGTAGAGTGGTGGATATTGTTGACATGGATGTTAGCAAGGCTTAAAACAAGGCGCTTCACCGTAGGATCATCCAGAAGATTAAGATCCATGGGGTCCGTGGTCACGTAGCTGCTTGGATTCACAACTGGCTTGCCCAGAGAAGGCAGAGGGTGGTGGTGGAAACGTGCTTTTTAGGCTGCAGATCCAGGACTATTGTGTTCTGCAGGGATCTGTACTGGGACCTCTGCTGTTGTGGTATATATATAAAATGACTGAGGTGACAAGATAGATGGATGGGTTCGTAAGTTTTTAGACGATAGAATGATTGGTAGAGTGGTAGTTAGGGTAGAAAGTCATAAAAGGATACAGAAGGATACAGATCCATTGCAGAAATGGCAAGTGAATTTTAATCCATTAAGTGTGAAGTGCTCCACTTGGGGAAATTAAATGTTAAGGAAAAATATACAGTTAATGGCAGGACCCTGAGCAGCATTTGTGTACACAGGGATCTTGGGATTCAGTTCATAGCTCATCGAAAGGGGCCACACAAGTTGATAGAGTGGCAAAGAAGACGCATGGCATGCTTGCCTTTATTAATTCGGGAATCGAGCACAAGAATCAGGATGTCATGTTCCAGCTTTTGAACACTTTGGTTCGGCCTTAAGTATTGCACTCTTAAGAATTGTATCCAATTCTGGTCGTCATGTTACAGGAAGGACGTGGAGGTTTTGAATACGGTGCAAAAGAGGTTGCCTGGATTTGAGGGCTTGAGCTGGAAAGGAGAGGCTGGAAAGACTCAGGCCTTTTTCTCTGCAGTGGCAGAGGTTGAGGGAAGACTTGATAGAGGTTTACAAATTTGTGACATGCATAGACAGATTCTGACTGTAACCCTTCTCCCAGATTTGAAATGTCTAAAACTGGGGGCATGTATTTAAGGTGAGAGCAGGAAAGTTCAAAGGAGATGTCAGAGACAATTCTTATATACAGAGAGTGGTAGGAGTCTGAAAAGCACTGCCGGGGTGGCTGTGGAAGCAGATACAATAGGGCCGTTTAAGACACTTTTATATACGTACATGAATATACAACGAATGTAGGGATATGAATCAAGGACATTCAGAAGGCTTTAGCTAAATTTGGCATCATGTTTGGCACAACATTGCATCCCAAAGGGCCTGTTCCTCTGCTGAAGTGTTCTTGGATCTATGTTAATCAATGTGACTGGAACCGTAGATCAGAGACAATAGATTCTACAGCAAGTCGACTTCTCAACATCTGTCCACTGCCGATAAACTCCAAATCCGGGTGTCAATGAAATACTCTTCACTCAGCTGAACGAGTGCGACTCCGACAACACTATCGATAAACGACAGCAATGCAGTCAAATCATCCCATTGATTGATCCCCCTTCTTACGTAAGGATATAGGAAAAGAAGTCAGCCATTCAACCCTTCAAACACTTTCTACCATCCAATGAGGTTATAACTTAATTGTGGCCTACCTCCATATTGCCTTTGGTCCATATCCCTCAATACTGTTTTTCCTTTCGGTCGAACTGAAAATTTACAATTAACAATGGATCTAGAATGAACTGTTGTTTGAGATGGGGAGTTACAATGAGACAATGCACCAATTCATCAAACTCCTTCCAAAGTACCTGATAATTGTGTGAACCCTACCACCCAAAAATATTTAAACAGCAGCTCCAGAATCTGCATGTTCCCTGTCAAAATCAGCAGAATCCTGATCTGGAACTGTATGACTGTTACTTCATTTCCACTGAGTAAAAGCAATTCATCTCCTGTCCTCAGTAGTTCATTAATATATTCATACCACGTGCATTGCAGCTATTCAACAGGCCAATTCTCCACAACCTTCTCAACAGTAATTCTGGATGGATAGCAAATGCAGCCCAAGAAAGCAACATCAATGACATGCTCGTGAATTTTAAAAATTATCATGACAATATTTGCGGATTATAACAAATCTCCGACTTCATGACGTCTCAAATCCATTCTCCCCCTCTCCCCACTGCTTGGATGTGCATTCATGATTGTGATTTACAAAGAACAGCAACTAATTTGAAATAATTCACTTGCAAAAATAGAACAGAAATCTAGTTTTGTGCAAAACCGATGCAAAACAGATAGTAGCGGATAGCGAAGGGGACTGTTGGAGAATGCAGAATATAGACAGATTGGAGAGTTAGGTGGAGAAATGGCAGATGGAGTTCAATCCGGGCAAATGCGAGGTGATGCATTTTGGAAGATCCAATTCAAGAGCGAACTGTACGGGAAATGGAAAAGCCCTGGGGAAAATTGATGCACAGAGAGATCTGGGTGTTCAGGTCCATTGCACCCAGACGGTGGCAACGCAGGTCAATAGAGTGGTCAAGGAGGCATACGGCATGCTTTCATTCATCAGACGGGGTATCAAGTATAAGAGTTGGCATGTCATGTTGCAGTTTTATAGGACTTTGATTCACATTTTGAATACGGCGTACAGTTCTGGTCGCCACATTACCAATAGGACGTGAATACTTTGGAGATGGTGCAGAGGAGGTTCACCAGGATGTTACCTGGTATGGAAGGCACTAGCTATGAACAGAGGTTGAGTAGATTGGGATTATTTACATGAGAAACACAGAGGTTGAAGGGGGGGACCTGATTGATGTCGACAAAATCATGAGAGGTATAGGCAGGGTGGATAGCAAGAAGCTTTCCATCTCAGAGTGGGGGGATTACTAGACGTCACAATTTCAAGGTGAGAGGGGAAAAGTTTAAGGTATATGAGTGGAAAGTTCTTTATGCAGAGAGTCGTGGGTGCCTGAAACGCGTTGTCAACGCAGGCGTTCGAGGCGGGCACAATAGCGTCATTTAAGATGTATCTAGACAGAAACATGAATGGGCAGGGAGCAAAGGGAACAGATCCTTGGAAAACAGGCGACAGGTTTACATAAAGGATCTGGAACGGCGCATGCTTGGAGGGCCAAAGGGCCTGTTCCTGTGCTGTAATTTTCTTTGTTCTTTTCCTCTTTGAAACAGTTTGAAGGCTGGCTATCAGCTGGACAACAGCAGCGAAACCTGGGATTCGTCATTAGAAACATGAAGGAGTTTCCAACATCAATTGGAGAGAGAGCGTACTTGAAGATTCAAGTCACTATTTCATCTACAACTTTCCACTCACACCGGTGCAAAGCCCTTTCAGAACTACAGTGCACATTAGTCCAGAACATGCTGCACTCAAGCCACTTCCATTTTTCCACTTCCTGAACTACAATTTGATCCCTTCATTTCCTGGTTTGTTTGCTTTTAATGTTTTTCTAGTCTTGAAGATTTCTACAGTACAAATTTACAGTTGCCCTATTTTAGAAGGATATTTACCAGATTGTTGCTGAGCATGGAAGGTTTCAGTGATAAAGGAAGGTTGGGTCAGCTGGAACTTTTTTCACTGGAGCAAAGGGGATAAAAGGTGACCTGATCGAGGTTTATAAATAGGACAAGGCTGAAGGGATATGGGCCACGAAGAGGCAGTTGGGACTAGTTTAGTTTGGGATTATGTTGGACCTAAGGGCCCATTTCCACGCTGTACGACGATGACTCTATAAAATAGGCTGACAAGGTCAAGTAACACATACCGTACCAAAACGAGAAAAAAAAAGCACAGCATCCCCTTCAAATTACATCTCACCACAGGACAAGTTAAGGCCAGGCTACTACATAGAACAAACATCAACACTGCATCTCAAACCTCCACTGGAATTGAATAGTTTTGCATTTATCTTGATAAGTCAAACCACATTCTGTTCTCCAACCCTCTGGTACTTCTCTTGTGAGAGGAATTGAAAAACTGGTCAGGGCCACTGAGATTTTCTTTGAGGTAACAAGGTGTACAGCTGGACGAAAACAGCCGGCCAAGCAGCATCAGAGCAACAGGAAGGCTGACGTTTCAGGCCTAGACACTTCTTCAGAAATGGGAGAGGGAGAGGGGGTTCTGAAATAAATAGGGAGAGAGCGGGAGGCGGATAGAAGTTGGATAAAGGAAAAGATAGGTGGACAGGAGACAGGCAGGTCAAAGAAGCATGGATGGAGTGCAGGTGGGAAGTTAGGGAGCAGACAGGGCAGTCCAGAGAGGACGAACAGGTCAAGGGGGCGGGAAGAGGCTAGTAGGTAGGAGGTGGGGATGGGGCTTGAGGTGGCAGGATGGAATAGGTGGGTTGGTTTTGGGTTGCGGGAGCAGGAGGGGAGATTTTGAAGCTTGTGAAGTCCACATTGATACCACTGAGCTGCAGGGTTCCCAAGCAGAATATGAGGTGCTGCTCCTGCAATCTTCTGGTGGCACTGCAGGAGACCCAGGATGGACATATAATCTGAGGACTGGGAGGGAGAGTTGAAACGGTTCGCTACTGGTAGGTGCAGTTCTTTCGTGCATTAGTGACTTGCAAAGGTCCCCAAGCCTCTGCTTGGTTTCCCCGATGTAGAGGCGGCTACAATGGGAACAGCGAATACAGTATATCACATTAGCAGGTGTGCAGGTGAACATCTGCTTGATGTGGAAATTTCTTCTTGGCCCCTGGGATGGGGGTGAGGGGGGAGGTATCGAGACAGGTGAAGCACTTCCTGCAGTTGCAGGGAAAAGTGCCGCGTGTACGGGGTGCTGGAGGGGAGTGTGGAGCCCATAAGGGAGTCACCGAAGGGTGGCGAGGGAAAAAATGTCTTCGGTGGTAGGGTCAGAGTGCAGATGGCAGAAGTGTCGGCGATGATGCATTGAATCCGAAGGTTGGTGGGGTGGTACGTGAGGGCGAGGAGGACTCTGTTTTGGTTGTTTTATGGGGAGCGGGTGTGAGGGGTGAGTTGTGGGAAATGTGGGTGACCCGGTCGAGGGTGTTTTCGACCACTGCGGGGGGGTGGGGGGTAGTTGCGGTCCTTGAAAACTAAAACTTCTCTTTTAAATCCTCCCACCTCCTACAGGCAAAGTGGGTGGCCAGGGTATCCACATGGGGCCAAGCTATGCCTGCCTCTTTGCAGGTTACATGGAACGATCCCTCTTCCATACCTACACTGGCCCTAAACCCCAACTCTTCCTCCGTTACATTGATCACCGTATCGGCGCCACTAATGTGGTATGCTGCAAAATGTGCCATGTGGTAATCCTTTCACCATGTATATTTCGTAATCAAACAACAAACTAAAGGAAGACAACAAAATGTGGGGCTGGATGAACACAGCAGGCCCAGCAGCATCTCAGGAGCACAAAAGCTGACGTTTCGGGCCTAGACCCTTCATCAGAGAGGGGGATGGGGAGAGGGTTCTGGAATACATAGGGAGAGAGGGGGAGGCGGACCGAAGATGGAGAGAAAATAATATAGGTGGAGACGAGAGTATAGGTGGGGAGGTAGGGAGGTGATAGGTCAGTCCAGGGAAGACGGACAGGTCAAGGAGGTGGGATGAGGTTCAGAGGCAGAAAATGGAGGTGCGGCTTGAGGTGGGAGGAAGGGATGGGTGAGAGGAAGAACAGATTAGGGAGGCAGAGACAGGCTGGGCTGGTTGTGTGATGCAGTGGGGGGAGGGGACTAACTGGGCTGGTTTTGGGATGCGGTGGGGGAAGGGGAGATTTTGAA
Organism: Stegostoma tigrinum; assembly: GCF_030684315.1. Lineage (NCBI taxonomy): Eukaryota > Metazoa > Chordata > Chondrichthyes > Orectolobiformes > Stegostomatidae > Stegostoma > Stegostoma tigrinum. The sequence goes on along the minus strand of NW_026728186.1, from coordinate 256,746 downwards.
GCTGGTGAAGTCCACATTGATACCATTGGGCTTCAGGGTTCCCAAGCGGAATACGAGTTGCTGTTCCTGCAACCTTCGGGTGGTATCATTGTGGCATTGCAGGAGGCCCAGGATGGACATGTCGTCTGAGGAACGGGAGGGGGAGTTAAAATGGTTCGCGACTGGGAGTTGCAGTTGTTTATTGTGAACCGAGCGGAGGTGTTCTGCAAAGCGGTCCCCAAGCCTCCGCTTGGTTTCCCCAATGTAGAGGAAGCCACACAGGGTACAATGGATACAGTATACCAACTGCACCTCCCAGTCACGAACCAATTTAACTCCCCTTCCCATTCTTTAGATGACATGTCCATCATGGGCCTCCTGCAGTGCCACAATAATGCCACCCCAAGGTTGTAGTAACAGCAACTCATATTCCGCTTGGGAACCCTGCAGCCCAATGGAATCAACGTGGACTTCACCAGCTTCAAAATCTCCTCTTCCCCCACCGCATCCCAAAACCAGCCCAGCTCATCCCCTCCCCCCACTGCAACCCAAAACCAGTCCAGCCGGTCTCCGCTTCCCTAGCCTGTTCTTCCTCTCACCCATCCCTTCCTCCTACCTCAAGCCGCACCTCCATTTCCTACCTACTACCTCATCCCGCCTCCTTGACCTGTCCGTCTTCCCTGGACTGGCCTGTCCCCTCCCTACCTCCCCACCTATACTCTCCTCTCCACCTATATTCTTTTCTCTCCATCTTCGGTCCGCCTCCCCCTCTCCCCCTATTCATTCCCGAACCCTCTCCCCATCCCCCCTCTCTGATGAAGGGTCTACACCTGAAACGTCAGTTTTTGTGCTCCCGAGATGCTGCTTGGCCTGCTGTGTTCATCCAGCTTCACACTTTATTATCTTGGATTCTCCAGCATCTGCAGTTCCCATTATCTCCTGGGGGTTACCAGAGACTAGAAACTCAACTAGGCTTGGCACACAAATAGATTGGCTACAAGAGCACATCAGAGGCGAGGAATACTGTGGTGAATAATTTACCTCTTGACTCCCTAAAGCCTGTGCATCGTCGACAAGACACAAGTCAGGAATATGATGGAATACACCCTTCTCGCCTGGACAGGTGCAGCTCCAACATTCAAGAAACTTGACACCTTCCAGGACAAAGCAGCATGCTTGATTGGTCCCATATCCTTTCCCACGACTAGTGATACTCAGTAGCAGCACTCTGTACTATCTACAAGATGCACTGCAGAAATTCACCAAAGACTCTCAGACAGCACCTTCCAAATCCACTACCAATTCCATCTAGGACAAGCACAGCAAATACATGGGAACACCACCACATGCCTGTTCCCCTCCGAGCCACTCAGCATCCTGACTTGGAAATATATCACTGTTTTTTTTCCACTGTTGCTAGGTCAAAAGCCTGGAATTCCCTCCCTAACAGCTTTGTGGGTCAACCTACAGCATGCGGATTGCAGTGGTTCAAGAAGGCAGCTCACCACCACCTTCCCAAGGGCAACCAGGGACGGGCAATCATGCTGACCCAGATAGTGATGGCCCACGTCCCACAACTGAATAAAAATAAACATAAGAACACACACACAGTAACATGACAACGACTAGAAAATCTGTTTTTTTTTTGTTTGCTTTCATGATACTTATTGTGGGAATAAATCCCAGCCAGATTAGCAAGAACAATGTCCATGATTACATGTGGGATTTTTTGCATCGAGCTGAGAGGGTTAATGTTTCATCTTAATTACAATACCTCAGGCAGTGTAGCACTCTATATGTCGTCCCCTGCTGTGGGATTTGAACCCCTGAACTACCAGGCAATATATCTCATAAATTTCACTTCTGAGGGTAGGAGATAATAACTTGCAGAAACTATCCTGATGTATCAATGGATTTCCCCTTAGACACAGAACCTTTTCATCATGTTTGTGCAGAAATGACCAAGTTTCTGCATTCAAAGGACAAGCAACAGCTAACACTGCTGGAGAGACTCAGAGAGAGAGAGAGAGAGAGAGAGAAAGAGAGAGAGAGAGAGAGAGAGAGAGAGAGAGAGAGAGAGAGAGAGAGAGAGAGAGAGAGAGAGAGAGAGAGAGAGAGAGAGAGAGCACCAAAAGATGAAAGCGCCATGTGAAGAAATTTCAGTGAGAAATGCAAAAACGTTCCAAATGAAAATTCAAACACAGAAAGCACAATTGCAGTATTATACTGAACGCTGAATTTAATGGAAGTGATGGACATTAGGCGAAGAAAAAAAACAACACTGAACGGTTTGTGTCTTGTATTTTATAGCTGTACTAGCATGATAGATTTTCATACAGCTCCTGGTCCATTATTAATTGGTGGGTTTTCAGTGATGGTAGCTATACCCATATTTAAAGCCCACCTCTAGCTGCCCGCAGTGAATTGTATTGAATTATTTATTGTCACTTGCAGTGAATAATACGGTAAGATACAGTGAAAAGCTCCAACTGTTTCCGCAATACAGTGCCATTATGGATGGTCTGAGAATAAAAAGAGTAAAAAGAAAGTTTTCGTTCCACTGCCTCCAGGATGACTCTGAGCCGGCTCACCAAAGACATCTGCACTGCCAGCCCTCTTGCGCCGTCTTGCACCATCTGTGCCAGGTCCACCAACATAGGTGTCGCCACTCTTCAGGAGCCTTGCCACGGGGCTCACATCACTGTCACCAAGTCCCGTGCTCAACACATAATCGCCCCACATACGGAAATTCCCGACTGCAATCCGTCGCCACCTTGCCAATAACCAGGGGTCCCTGCTCCAGGCCTGCAATCAGCGGTGCCTGCCCGCACTGCCACCTTGATGATGCCAGGAGTTCCCACTCTAGGCCCACCACATCCAGGAGTCCCTGGCTCTGCTGGCGACCACCTCGCCAAGAGCCTCGCTCTGGCTGCCTTCACCCAAGGTGTTGTCTTGCCGGTGCCGCCATCTTGAAGCGTGCACAGCAGCTGCTGGCCCCACGTGAGGACGTCCCTGATGCCATTGCCATGGTTTCTGACTGCCAGGAAGCAGGTACCAGTCTTCACGTGGCCCGTGCTCACTGCAACGTCAATCCGGGTGACTCACACGCCAAAAAGATAATCCAGGAAAAAAAAGCAGAAATAAAAAGAATAAAAAGTGAAAGAAAACAGATGGGAGTGGGTGAGGCCCAGGCAAGAGCCCAGACACAACCCTGCTACTCCCTCCTACAAGCAGTGCAGTGGTTTCAGGCACTTGAAGAGTTTGAGTAACAGGCTGAGGTCCAGTTCCTGTTCCTATCTCAGCCAGAGATAACAAGGTGTAGAGTTGGATGAACACAGCAGGCCAAGCAGCATCATAGGAGCAGGGAAGCTGACGTTTTGGGCCTAGGCCCCTCTTCAGAAATTTATGAAGAAGGGCCTAGGCCCGAAACATCAGGTCTCCTGCTCCTATGATGCTGCTTGGCCTGCAGTGTTCATCCAGCTCTACACCATGTTATCTCAGATTCTCCACCATCTGCAGTTCCTACTGCTTATGTCAACCATCTTGTGTGGAAATGTTGTTCAGTGCAGAAAATACAACAAATGCAGACTAGCGTGGTGGCTTGCCTGACAGATATCAGGATGCCATTTAGGAGTTTGCGACAAACCAAAAGCTTTTGTCGTCATTTCCTGATGCCAGTCTGTTGTTTCCAGCATGCACTGAGAGACCACTTACTTACTGATTTTCAATCATGAAGGAGCCACGGGTTTCCATGAAAGACACTTGGAACATTGAAGGCAACGCCAGGGGCTCATGTCTTTGGAGTGTTCTGCCAGTCATGTCTAAAATAGACCAGCAGGTGAAGCAAAGTGATAATGGGAACTGCAGATGTTGGAGAATCCAAGATAATAAAGTGTGAAGCTGGATGAACACAGCAGGCCCAGCAGCATCTCAGGAGCACAAAAGCAGACGCTTGGGCCTAGACCCTACATCAGAGAGGGGGATGGGGTGAGGGTTCTGGAATAAATAGGGAGAGAGGGGGTGGCACACCGAAGATGGAGAGAAAAGAAAATAAGTGGAGAGGAGAGTATAGGTGGGGAGGTAGGGAGGGGATAGGTCAGTCCAGGGAAGACAGACAGGTCAAGGAAGTGGGATGAGGTAAGTAGGTAGGAGATGGAGGTGTGGCTTGGGGTGGGAGGAAGGGATGGGTGTGGTGCAGTCGGTGGAGGGGACGAACTGGGCCCAGTTCGTCCCCTCCCCCTACTGCACCACACAACCAGCCCAGCTCTTCCCCTTCACCCACTGCATCCCAAAAGTTTAGGGAGGCAGAGACGGGCTGGACTGGTTTTGGGATGCAGTGGGTGGAGGGGAAGAGCTGGGCTGGTTGTGTCGTGCAGTGGGGGGAGGGGACGAACTGAACTGGTTTTGGGATGCGGTGGGGAACTAAAAAAAAATTATACAGGTTTTAATCAAACAGAGACACAAAAAAGGAGTGGGTTGGTGGTGACGTTGGTGGTAGGAAAGAGCTCAGAGGGGCAAAATCAAATGATGTTACAAAGTGGGAATTGGGCAGGTCTGACTCTACGTTGTGGATAAGTGATTGGAAGCTCATCTCAGAGTCACATATGACACCACCGAGTGCGCAAACAGGCTCCAGCCTCTGACAGACGCCAGGAAAAGGAATCTGTGGCCAGGAAGCGTAGTTTGTTTTGGGTTTGAAGATAATGGTTTGCAATACAGAATAGAATCACGACAAAAGGGAGATGAAAAATCGAGCACAATATCGGATTCCTCATATAACGAAAATATAATAACAATGACGTGATTGCAAGCTTTCAGGATCTCTGCCATATATTCATTAAGTGGTAATGGAAAACAATGTTGCATTGTTTGGATACAAGTGCATTTTTACAGTAGAAACATTAGAAAAAAATTATACTGCAATATAGACAGATTAGAGAGAAGTTAAAAATAGTCTTCTGAACTTAAGTTGATGAAAGCTCCGTTAAGCCGATGGTTATGGATCTGTGCCGTTCTTTGCATTAAATCTGTCAGTGCTGGAATTTCACAGAATCTCAAACAGGGCTTTGGGTCAGCTTGGATTGAGGTGAAGTCCAAGACAAATATACAGCTATTATCACAATTCTCCAGCACAAAATAGCCACGAAACATTTGGAAGCAAACAAGACCCCATTTTCTGTTGTCAAAATTGGTTCTGCACCAACAGAATATACAGATGCAAAGATGGCATTCTGAAAAGATTCAACACTGACCAGTGGGCCGTCTAAAAACTGGATTGAGGCCATTGGCTATTGTGTGTGAACAGTCCTTCCACCTCTCAGGAAGAAACTTGTGAAAACGGCAAAGGAAATGAGAATGCTTCTTGGCCTGTAGCAATGTAGAACCAATGAGATAAAGGAGAAAAATTGGGTTTCTGATATACAGCGGAAGGGGCAGTATGGTGACTCAGTGGTTAGGCCTCAAGTGCCAGAGACCCAGGTTCGCAGATGAGTGTCTGTGTGCAGTTTGCACGTTCTCCCTCTGTCTGTGTAGGTTTCCTCCAGGTGCTTTGGTTTTCTCCACAGTTCAAACAAGTGCAGGTTAGGTGGATTGGCCATGCTAAATTGTCCATAGTGCCCAGGGATGCGCAAGCTGGGTGGGTTAACCATGGGAAATGCAGGGTTACGGTGATAGGGGGTTGGGTTTGGGTGGGATACTCTTTGGAAGGTCAGTGTGAGCTCAATGGGTCGCATGGTCTGCTTCCATTCTGTGGGGATTCTACGAACTGAATTATCAGTGAGGAGGACCTGATCTTCAAACTTTACATGAGATAAATCAAAACATCTTCTAGCCACACTCTGATAAATGAGCACATATCAGAAATCAGCATTTAGCATACAAGAGCAGCTACAGCTAAATGCATTGTTACTGTTGATTACTGGCTTTAGATATGTAGAAGTAGTACATCCAACAGATTTTCATGTAGGCAGTGTGGTATTCTGCAAAGCTGCATTTGGTCAGTTGATGAGGACACTACTTCTACAACCTCCTCTTAAACAAGCAGATCTCTGATCTCCTACAACTCAGGCCTTGTGTGCAAGCCTTACTCCTTTGACCCATTGCTGGTCAAGCATTTAGCCATTTCCAACCTGAGGTTTGGAATTCATTCCAGAGACCTCTTTATCCCTGTCTCCTCCTATAAGATACTTCTCAAACACTTTCTTTCACTCAGTATGGCTCCCTGTTTGATTCTGCTCCTCTGACATGCCTTGGGGCTTGGTAGCTATGGCAAAGGCACGAGACAAATGCAACTTTGATTACAGATGACAAGTGAATGTGAAGTGTACAGAATCTGTTAGTTCGTGCCAGTTTTAGCAGCTCTGCTGATAGGTTCCTAAAGATTAGCCCTTAGGATCATCCAGACACTTGACTGCATTTACTTAATCCTGGAAAGCATCATTTTGGTCCACTTATCAATAACATTCACACTCGGAGAGAAACAAAAAATGTTGCCAAACCAGAAGTTTGTTGATTTAACAAAACAGAAATAAATCAAGAGTTAAAGAAAAATCTGCTCTCATAAAGACAGATCAGAATATCTGTTTATTTGACAATCATCCAGGACACTAAGGGCAGAGATCTTCACCTCGTCATTGAGCTAGCTAGGAAAACACATTGCATTGAACGGAACTAATTACAATGGGAAACAAAAACACTAGTCAATAGAAGGGTGACAACTGATAGTCGGCATGTGACATTGCTGTGTTGCTGTTGCCAGGTCTATTTAAGTCACCGTAAACCTTTAGGCTCCTTGTGTCTTAGAAACAGCAGCAGCTTTCCTGAATAAAATACTATATCAAAGTCATTAGATTTCTGACAGCCTGGAACAGTAGCTCGGCCAGATTTGAAACAATAGCTGGTTGAAAATAGGCCACATAACAATCTATGCATGAGGTTTTTCTGTATTTGGGATGAAAATCTAATGTCTCATTTAGTTAAAGAACTAAGCAAAACAAAGGTCATTTAAAAAAATTTAAAAATGCAATCAAAGTTCAACAATGAAGAGAAGGAACACTTGCACTCAAACAGGGAAGTTGGTGCTTAATCGTACAAATTGATTGCTTTGGTTTTGTGTGAATTATAATGGCACTTTTACTTCACACTTAATTTTCAACCTTTTGACTGAGGCGGTCAGTCATACCCAGGAAAGTTGAGTTGTGTGTGCACGTGCTCTGTTTTATCTGTCCAGAAAATAAGAACAGGAGGCCATTCAGTCCTTGAACTTCTTCCACTGTTCAATTACATCATGACTGTTCTCTGATTTAACTCCAAAAGCCCAACTTGCTTCAACAAGACTCTTATAAAATCTCAATCACCTTCCAAACTGGTGATCACTACTATTTAGATAAACAAGGAGAACTGACTCATGGGAGCACCACCTTAAAATCACTCACTATACGTACTTGGAACTATATCGCTGCTTCTTTGCTGCTGAGTCAGATCCTTCAAACTCCCTCCCTGACAACACTGTGATGTCCTACACCACATCAAAAGCAGACGTTCAAGAAGGCAGTTCATGACCTTTTTCTCAAGCGCAGATAGGGATGAACAATAAATATGCATTCCAAACTCAAACAGACAAAAAGGATTGATCTCCCACCTCGATAGGTTTTGAGGGGAAGAGCTTTCCAATGCTTTCAGCAACCTTTGTTCAAGAAGTACGTCTGGAACAGCCTAGCTCTGATTTCAAGGTTACACGCTCCTTGAGCTGCAATAGGATGAAACTGACATTGAGGGTCCTGAGCTCGCTGGGCCTGACATCAGTGAGTTCCAGCTGGTTTCAGAGCTCCATGTGTAGAAATTGCATTGTAAATGCATGTTTTGCAATGAGTTCGGAAACCACCCCAGCTATCAGCATCACTGAGAGCACTTTCACTGCACAAACTGCCAGCAATTCAGCAAGGCAGCCCCTTTCGCAAGTTCAATAAACAATGATCAGCAAATGTCGACTTTGTCACCAACATCCCATGAGTTTTTTTTTACAAAAACACATTGCAAAACATTGAAATTTCTTTTACCAAGATAAAGATCTTTTACCGCATGACTGTCAACCGGAATTGCCACTGAACATATTCTTGGACTATAATCACACAAGATGTCCAAGTACTGGACTGTTTTCCTCTATTTCCAAAATTTGTTTAATTAAGAAATTGAAGTATTTAAAGAAACACCATTTTCAACGTCCCTGGATTTTTCTCTCACAATCTTCAATCCTCAAGGAATTCCAGAGAAATCCGAGAAGGTTGGAAATCCTACTCTAAGCCATGTTGATTACAGTTCAGCCACATGAAGACCCACAGCAGAAATTTGCAATCCTGAGTAGACATCATCCTCAAATGCAGGGATAGCTGATGATGGTGACTAACAATGGTGGGCTTACAATGGAAGTTAGACAAGTACATGAATAAAAAAGGAGCAGAAGGACGTGCTGATAAAGTGAAGATGAGGAAGGTATGAGGACTCATACGAAGTATAAATAGCAGCTTACCCTAGTTGAGCAGAATGGCCTGTTTCTGTGCTGTAAATTCAACATAATTCTACACAGGAGTCAGGAAATATATCCTATACGATGAAACATTGAGAAGGCCATGATGAGACTGAGCTGGCAAAAACCAATTCTATCATACTCCCATATTAAAAAAACCTGAAGAGTTCTGAGGAATGGTCACTGGACCCGAAACATTAACTCTGTTTTTCCCTTTGCAGATGCTGCCAGACCTGCTGAGCTTTTCCAGCATCTTTGTTTTTGTTCTATCATACCCTTTCTGGATAGAAACACAAAAAAATAGGAATAGGAGTAGGCCATTCAGCCCTTTGAGCCAGCTCTGCCATTATGATCGTGCTGGTCATCCAACTCAAGTACCCTGTTCCCTCTTTTAACTATACTGTTTCATCCCTTTCACTGCAGGAACTATGCTTGTCTCCTTCTTGAAAATATTCAATGTATTGGCCCCAGCTGATTTCTTTGGCAGTGAATTCCACAGGCTCACCACTCTCTGCGTGAAGGAATCTCTCCTCATCTAAGTCCTAAATGGCCTACCCATATCTTTACATTATCATTCCTGGTTCTGAACTCCCCACTCCTCAGAAATATCCTTTCTTGGGTTTACTCTGCCTATCCCAGTTAGAATTTTACAGGTGTTTCGGATGCACCCCTTCCCCCCACCCCACCCCCAATCTGCTGAACAGCACTGAATACAGTTCAAATTGATCTTGACTCTCTTCATACAACAATCCTGTCATCCCAGCAATCAGTCAATTTCAACCTCAACATTGGATTGAATATTTCATGGTATTATTTCAAGAAATTCAGTAGCAGTGCCCAAGTATGAATACAGTGTAGGTCAATATTTTTCTCTCAGCTTTGCTTAACAATTCCAGATTATCAGAGGGTATTTGGGATGTTTTTGTCTGCACAATGATATTGGGGCTACAAGAGTTAAAGTGTGGGGCAGGCTGCAAAAACTTGGCTTAATTCCCAAATTTAGAAGATTAGGGAGTTTACAAATTGATTTGCTTAAAATGATTTGATGAGGTATATGAAGAGAAACTATTTTTTTCTGGTCATACAGTCTGAAATAAGGGAATATAATGTTAAACTTAGAGCTAGGCTGTTCAGGCTGATGTCAGAAAGCATTTCTTCACCCACTGCAGAGTTGAATCCTGAAATTGGGACCTCACCCCCACCAACTCAAACCCCCTCAAAAAGCTGTTAAATGTGAGGATCAACTGAAAATCTCAAATCTGAGTTTATTAATTTAGGTAAGGGTACTAAGGAATACAGAATCAAGTTAGGAAATCTATTTTTTTAAAATTCATTCACGGGACCTGGGAATCTCTGGCTACATTAACATTGATTGTTCATCGATAATCACCTTTGACTACCAGCGAAGGTAGTGAGAAGCATTTTTTGAATCATTGCATGTTCTGAAATGTAGAAACACCACATGAAAGGAATTTCCAGGATTTTGCCCCAGTTGACAGTGAAGGAATAATGATAAATATTTCTGAGTCAGGATCATGTGTGACTCGGAGGGGAACCTGCAGGTGGTGGTGATCCTATGTATCTACTGGCCCAATCCTTCGAGCTGGGAGAGGTCGCAGATTTGGAAGGTACTGTCAAAGGAGCTATAGAGAGTATTTCACTGCTTTTTCCACATGGTAGCTGTCACTGTCCATCCTGTGGTTGGAGGGCATGACTGTTGAAGTTGGTGGATGGGGTACCAATCAAGTGGGTTGTTTTAGCTGGGCTGGAGTCACACTGCTCAAGTATTGTCGGGGTTATACTAATCAAGACAGTGGCCCCAGTTTGCTGTTAGCTGTTTGGATGTGCTGGGAAAGCAGGGCTTAGAGCTGATTTGTTTCTGGGCTGACCTTAGCTCTGTCTATCACTGAATGGCATGCAAGTAGTCCCATGTTGTGGCTTCACCAGGTTGACACCTCATTTTTAGCTATGTCTGGCATTGCTTCTAGCATGTCCTCCTGCCCTTTTCATGGAAGGGTTGTTGCCCTAGTTTGATGGTAAGGGTAGAGTGGGGGATATGTCTGGATGTGATTATGTAAGAGTAAAATTCCGCTGCTGTTGATGCCCCTTCTGAATGCCCAGTCTTAAGCTGATGCCCTTTTCGAATGCCCAGTCTTGAGCTGCTAGATGTGTTTGAAGCCTGTCCCATCTACCATGGTGTTAGTGCCACATGACAAAATGGAGGGTACACTCAAAGCCAAAACAAGACTTTGTCTCCGCAAAGACTGTGCAGTGGTCTCTCTCACCAATACAATCAGGGACAGACACCTCTTGGTGAGAACAAGATCAAATAGATTTTTCCCTCTTGTTGGTTCTTTCAGCACCTGCCGCAGATCCAGTCAAGCAGGCTCGTCCTTTCAGACTTGACCAATTCGATCAGTAGGGTACTTAATGAAACAGTCCAGAGCAGAGTTAGTAGTGGAGTCCCTCACCCAGAGAGCCCTGTGTGCCTTTAACACCCTCGATGCCACCTCCAAGTGATGTTCAACATGGAGCAGCTGTGGCTTTGAGTGTACCCTCCATTTTGTCATGTGGCACTAACACCATGGTAGATGGGACAGGCTTCAAACACATCTAGCAGCTCAAGACTGGGCATTCGAAAAGGGCATCAGCTTAAGACTGGGCATTCAGAAGGGGCATCAACAGCAGCGGAATTTTACTCTTACATAATCACATCCAGACATATCCCCCACTCTACCCTTACCATCAAACTAGGGCAACAACCCTTCTTCCGTGAAAAGGGCAGGAGGACATGCTAGAAGCAATGCCAGACATACCGAAAAATGAGGTGTAGGTAGTAATCAGTGGGATGTTTCCTTGCTCATGTTTGATTTGACGCCATCAGACTTCATATGGGCTAGAATCAAAACCAGGGACTCGCAGGGTAATTGCTTCTTGGCTGTAGTTTCTGTGCTACCATCTCTGTCAGGTCTGTCCTGTTGGACCGGGCACACCCAGGGTGGTAATGGTGGTGTCTGGGTTATTGTCTGTCCGCTATGACTCAGTGAGCATGAGAATGACAGGTTGTCGATTGCCTCGTTTGTGGAACAGCTCTCCCTATTTTGGTGCAGATTTTAATAAGGAAGGCTTTGCAGCGTCAGGGGGTGTTAGGTTTACCATTGGTTTGACGCTGACCAGTCAATCTACTTTAGTCCCTTTGTATGGGCTTTGTAGTAGTTTGACTGGCTTGCCGAGCCATTTCAGGGGGCAGTCAAGAGTGAACCATATTGCAATGGGTCTGGAGTCACATGTAAGCCAGTCCAGGTAAAGACAGCAGATGTCGTATCCTAAAGGACACTGGCAAACCAGCTGAATTTTCATGACAATTAGCAATAATTTGATTGCTGCCATTAGTCTCTTTTTTATCTCCAGATTTTATTGAATTAAAATTTCACCATCTGCTGCCTTGGGATTTAAGGCCAATCAACCTTAATCTAACTGCATAATAGCACCAGCTTTAGAATGATGTGTCTTCTAGATATGATATGGTCTGACTGCTGTCCTATATGTTAGCTCACATAACATTTACCACAAAGACTGGGTACTCCTTGAGACAGATGTCTTGAAGTTCATTAACAACACTAACTATTTACACTGCTATAGCATCTCGTACTCATAGTCTGGTTTCAGTGCTTATTGATGTTACTACAAATTACATGCACGTAGCTGACTGAACATGCCAGACTGACCTAATTGTCTGAGAGCTTGACTGAAGGGGAGGTGGGTATCTTTATGCAAGAGTGTTACACATGATGTCAAGTAACTGTTTTAAAGGTACACTGCCTGTCTGCGCTGGAATCTCTGTAATAACAAACAGAAAAGCTGATTGGCCTACACCAGTTCATATGTCAGACAAGGAAAGGCAGCAAGTGAGCCATTATTTGAAGTTTTTTAGTCAATATGCATCTAGCAGTGCAGTGTAGGCACAGCCATTATACAAAAGCAGTGTTGCACTCCAGTATCCCACAAAGTCTTTAACAGGCTGGTAGAGCTTATAGGCACCACTGCAAAGTATTTAACTTCCATCAGATGGTGTCCTTTCAAGTGCAAGAATTTGTTTGCAGACCATCAGTCAAACCTGGCTGTTAAAATTATCCCCATTACTACAAAACACCAATTCTGCAACACTCTTTAAAAGAACTACTGAGGTGGGAGATCAGCATTTATTCATAGTGATAATGGGAACTGCAGATGCTGGAGAATCCAAGATAATAAACTGTGAGGCTGGATGAACACAGCAGGCCAAGCAGCATCTCAGGAGCACAAAAGCTGACGTTTCGGGCCTAGACCCTTCATCAGAGAGCATTTATTCATACATCTGTTTAAGGTCACGAGTGAGCCGAGTCGAAAAACATCAGGCTCCAAGGTTGGGTACACATAATTCTATGTTTCTTCCCAAATCTGTCCTCCCCGCTACGTCTGCAAAACTATAATTATTCTTGGCATTTAAAAGCCGGAAGAAAAGAGTGGTGTTTAGAAAGGTGGGGGGACGGGGGGAGAAAGAGGGAGAGCTGCACATCTTATTTGTCATGAAAGGAGAAGCTTCAATTTGTAATTAGATTAAGTGACTGCAGTCGCAAATATGACCATTCTTATCAACAACTCCTCAAGTCAATTAGCTGTAGAGAGCTCTTTTCCAATCGAGTGCTGGGGAGAAAGAGAGTGATAAAAAGCTGCTTCATTAAAAAAAGAGACAGAATTTTAATAGCCTGCCAGAGAAGAGTGGACTCACCTCTTAAAGGAACAATGGCAAACATGGACAGATGATTTTTTTTCAGGCAACTTTAGTTCGTGGGAGTTGTCACGTATTAGAGTGTCATCCCAAACCCTGCAGTAGGTACATTTTTGTTTATTTAAAAATATAATGCTGCTTTATTTGAAATGAAATGTCTGTGTGGATTTCCTAGAGGTGCTCCAATTTCCTTCCACAAGATGTGCAGGTTAGGTGGACTGGCCATTCTACATTGCCCATAGTGTCCAGGGGTGTGTGGGCTAGCCATGGGAAATGCAGGGTATTAGGGATAGGATGAATTGGGTGGGATGCTCTTTGGAAAGTCGGTGCAGATTCACTAGGCAGAATCTTGTAGGGATTCTATGATTCTAGGAAATTCCAACAAAAGTGAAGTTGTGGTTGATCTGAAGTCAAGGACAATGATGTTGTTGTCAGCAAATATGGCTGCAAGAGAAGTCACCCTTTAAAATGAAATAGCCTTTCTGCCAGCATGAAGCTTATTTCTGAATAGAACAATTAAAACTAATAGCAAACTTGCATAAGTGTTGCTTAAGAATGTATTTCTTCAGGAGGGAAGTTTCAAATTGACAGCGTACTTGGCAACATTTCCCAAAAATTATCATGTTTTCTATATGCCAGGATGTCTCAGCTGAGAAAAGGAAAGGCTTTCCAGACCTTGCATCTTGTACCAATATCAAGCACTCCTAGGTCAGGTAGAATATGGGTTGATAGTAGGGAATTGGTTCCATGCTGAAAATGTATGACATTATCCATCACATGAACTATTGTTTTAGAGATTCTAAGACTGCCAATGCCGTGCCAAGTAATTCCGAATCAGAATTACAGCAGCAATGGTTTACTTTATGTGGACCAATGAATAATCTAATTGCATATATTTGGTGGTTTTCACCACTGTTCTTTTTCAACTAGCATCCTATCCTCCCCATCTGAAATAAGCATCAACCAAATGCACCAAAATGGACCACATCAGCTGAATAGTTAGTTTCTATGCTGTAAAAATCTATGTAAATGTTAAATCACTCCATTCCCTATTTGTGGGATCTTTCTGTGCATGGGTAGCCACCAGTTTTGTCTACGAATTGTCATTGTACTGTAAGATGATCTACTGTAAGAGTTACTTTGAAAGATTTCTGAGGGCTAGGCATGTTTTTTTTTCCTTCGAAACTGGCTGGCTCTATGGAAGACATTGGAACATGTTCATTGGCTTCCATCATTGTAAAAGATTTCTGACTTCCCGTTGCTCACTGAGGACAACTAGTGGCAGAAACTCAGTGCTGCAGCTTTAGCGCAGCACTCCATGTGATCTTTCCCAAAATGATCTGAAATGTTGAGGCCACAGGTTCTGAGGTAGGAATGATATTCACAAAGTTCTGACCATGTTCTATCAACTGTGTGCCTATTCTAACAGTTTCCTGTTCTCACAGGCCACCCAACAACTCACAACTTCCCCCAATGACCCCGCACCCATACATGCCTCACAGAGGGGATGCAAGATGTTTTAGGCCTCAAAATGGGTCACAGTGGCAAGATGTTGAAGGAGCACTGGCTCATTGGATCCTAACTCGGTTCCCAGTGTGTACACCAGCCACAGACTCCAGTTTTAGACAAGTGTGGCTATCTGTTTGACATCACTATTAATATGGCACAGTGGCTCAGTGGTTCGCACTGCTGCCTCACAGCACCAGGGACCCAGTTCAATTCTAACCTCTGGCAAATGTCTGTGTGGAGTGTGCACATTCTGCACTTTGTCTGCGTGGGCTTCCTCGAGGTGCCCCAGCTTCCTCCCACAGTCCAAAGATGTGCAGGTCGGGTGGATTGGCCATGGTAAATTAAGACCCTAAGACCATAAGACATAGGAGTGGAAGTAAGGCCATTCGACCCATCAAGTCCACTCCGCCATTTAAATCATGGCTGATGGGCATTTCAACTCCACTTCCCTGCACTTTCCCCGTAGCCCTTGATTCCTTCTGAGATCAAGAATTTGTTGATCTCTGCCTTGAAGGCATCCAACGTCCCGGCCTCCACTGCACTCCGTGGCAATGAATTCCACAAGCCCACCACTCTCTGGCTGAAGAGATTTCGTCTCATTTCAGTTTTAAATTTACCCCCTCTAATTTTAAAGCTGTGCCCACCGGTCCTAGTCTCCCCACCTAACGGAAACAACTTCCTAGCGTCCACCCCTTCTAAACCACACATTATCTTCTAAGTTTCGATCAGATCTCCCCTCAACCTTCTAAACTCTAATGAGCACAATCCCAGGATCCTTAGCCGTTCACCATATGTTAAACCTACCATTCCAGGGATGATCCGTGTGAATCTCCGCTGGACACGCTCCAGGGCTAGCATGTCCTTCCTGAGGTGTGGGGGCCAAATTGTCTGTCGTGTCCAGAGATGAGCAGGCTTCGTAAATGCTGGGTTACAGGGATAAGGC
This sequence comes from Stegostoma tigrinum, assembly GCF_030684315.1. Classification (NCBI taxonomy): domain Eukaryota; kingdom Metazoa; phylum Chordata; class Chondrichthyes; order Orectolobiformes; family Stegostomatidae; genus Stegostoma; species Stegostoma tigrinum. The sequence goes on along the minus strand of NW_026728186.1, from coordinate 241,020 downwards.
AGGTGCGATACTCTGCAAAGAGTTGGTGCTGACCTGATGGGCTGAATAGCCTCTATCAGGACTGTAGGGATTCTGTGGTATCAATTACAAAACTTACACTTCTAAGGGGTTAAGTACAGTAGCTATCTTGAGTTGGACAAGGGACTGAAATTTTGTGCCTTTCTATTTTCAAGGAACTGCCAGAAGACCAGCCCCATTTTACCTCAGTACCAATCACAGACATTAATGCTTTGCTCTGACGTGTTCAAAGAACAAATCAAGTCCTGCTCGGCCCTCTGCAAGTATAGGCAGAATGGTTTTGATCCAGATAGGGAGACCCAGAAACAGTCCAGGGTTCGTTGTTTTGACCATACAGTGGTCTATTCTTTTCTTTAGGTTTTGTCAAATTTTGATGTAACTGGGTGCCTTGCTAAGCCATCCCAGAGAGCAGGCACCCATCGCTGTGGGTATCAAGTCACAAGCAGGGGGCAAGTGACCAGCTAAGAACAGCAGTAAAAGGGTACTAGTGAACCAAATGAGTTTTCACAACATTCAACGTGGTCGCCACTAATTCCATTTCAGTTACTGCCATGGCAGGCTTTGAACCAACGACCTCAGTACATTGTCCTCGTCCTCGGGACTCCTCAGACAGTAAGACTGTCTTCGCCTTGACGCCTCCCCATTTTCTCAGCACTTCTGTACGATGATGCTTGGCATAAAGGATCCCATGGCTGCTGTTGTCAAGTTTTTCCTGGTATCCTTGCTATTACTGGGATCTTGCTGTGTGCAGCCCTGTCAACCTACATTTCCTCCATCACAACCGCACCTACACTTCAAAAGTGTCTCTTAGGTTGTAACACATCCCAAAATAATGAAATATGCCAAATAAATGCAAGAATTGTCATTTTTTCATCTTTTTGTATAAGGCTAAAACCATGATAAAAGTAAAAGTAGAGGCAAGCTCAAATTAACTTAAATACAAAAGGTTCTGACTACTAGAAGCCACATTGATGCATTGATTAAAATGAATGGCTAGGTCATCAAGCAATAAGGTGAAACACACAAGAATCATGGAGCCAATTAAATTTGTGTTGCATGTGTGACAGGGTCACGGGATCATAACACACTCCTTTACAATGGGCACATATTTCACAGAATGTTACCCGATCAAAATAAGTCAATTTTTTCTCAGATTGATGCTGCATATAATTAACACAATGGTTTCCATCTGGAAGTGTTTTAACACATGAACATTCTATTTTAATATGGGATGGGAGACAAGAACTTCAATAAAGCCAGTCCATACTGGATGTAAATGCTGTTAAATACAACAAGAATAACTTGTTAATAAAATGTGAGACTGGATGAACACAGCAGGCCCAGCAGCATCTCAGGAGCACAAAAGCTGATGTTTCGGGCCTAGACCCTCCTGAGATGCTGTTGGGCCTGCTGTGTTCATCCAGCCTCACATTTCATTATCTTGGATTCTCCAGCATCTGCAGTTCCCATTATCACTCAAGAATAACTTGTTAATATGTAGTGTTTTTAGAGTCCCAAGTTGCTTCACGAGAAGTCATTGGGTAATTTTTTACATTGAGCTACATCGTGATATATTAGGACAAGTGACCAAAAGGTGAGCACTTTAAGTGAGCAGAAACAGATAGTGGAGATTCAGAGAAATGTTTGTGAGGGAATTACAATGGTAAGGCAGTAGGAACCTGAAGCTAAAACTGCTGGAACAGTGAAGACAAAGGAAAGTTAAGTACATTTAAGACGTCATTGGACAAGCATATGGAATAGTGTAGGTTAGATGGGCTTCAGATTGGTCTGGCTGGTCGGCACAACATCAAGGGCCGAAGGGCCTCTACTGTGCTGTAATGTTCTATGTGATATTCTATGAAATTAAGGATGTGGAAGAAGCCAGATTTGAAGGAATGAAAGAATCACAGAGAGTTTTAGATTTGGAGGGATTGACCAAGATAAGGAGGAATGGGGCCAAGGAGGGCCTTGGACTGTGTAGCCAAAGACCCGAGTAATATTCTGGGCACCTGGATTCATATCCTGCCGTGACAGACGGTGGAATTTGAATGTAATTTAAAAATCTGGAATTAAGAGTCTAAACAATGACCACGAATCCATCGTTGACTGTCGGAAAAAGCCGTCTGGTTCACAAATGTCATTTAGGGAAGGAAACTGCTTTCCTTACCTGGTCTGGCCGACACGTGACTTCAGACCCACAGCAACATGGTTGACTCTTAACTGGCCTCTGGGCAAATAGGGAAGGGCAATAAATACTGGCTTAACCAGCAACGCCCCCACCCTGTGAATGAATAAATAAAAATTTTGTTTCCCGAATCCTTCAGTTCTCTGATCTTTCTTTTTGTTTCCTTCACTGCTTCATAGGAGGCACAGAGCGACCAGTTCACAAATTACAAAGTCTTTGGCTTATCGGTTAAAAGCAACAGCTTACAACAAGTGTTGAGCGAAACAACTGGTTTTCTTTTAGTTCCAAGTATTATTTACTGCAGAGACAAAGAGAGACTCTACCTTCCATTTCTGAGGCCTGAAGGCTTCCACGGTATCATTCACACCCACAAGCTGTTCACTTTCCCAGGAACCAGAGAGCTGTCGTCAGGCTGATGACCTGTAGCATCCACAACTAGTCACAATTCCACAAACCAATCAGCAACCACAGCATGTACTGCATGATATGGCCCAGTCCATAAGCAGCAGGAGGCTGACTTGGGTTTTCAACTTGTGAAAGAAATAGAAAACTGGGAAAGCTAAAGACAATTTCATTGCATTGAAGAAGGAGTGAATTAGCTGAGAGAATGTGTTTTGAACTTTAATTTCAAAAAGAGGCAAATTATTCCACAGCTAAGTCCATGTAATGGACAGAACATTACAGGTTCAATATCTGCCTCAGTTTCGAATACCTTCCACCCAAAGGTACCAACTTGAGGCAAAACATTTTGCCGAGGGGAATCAACAGATCTCCCATTGCTTCCTGGTATGTGCGGTGATTAAAGCACTCTATTGGGTAGACAGGGGAAAATGAAATAATTGAATAGGCTAATGGCCTTACTAGAATGCAACAGGATAGAAATCATGCTTCAGTGATATGAAGCTCCAGACAGACCACATCTCAAGAGGAGTTTTGGACACCATGTCTTAGAAAGGATATTCTAACCTTGTAAATGTAGGTTTATCAGAATAATACTTCTAAAAACCTACAAGGGCGAAATAATGAAGAGAGATTACACAAACAAGGGCTGTACCTGCTATAATTCAAAAATATTAAGGCATAAATTGATTGAAGATTTTCAAATAATAAGGGGAAAAGTCGTAAAAAGATGTTTCTGCTCATTTGAAAGTCTATGGCGGCGAGCGTCTTCAAAAAATTTGAGTCAGGCCTTTCAGGAATAATTGTTTTATACAAAGGGCGGCTGCATTTAGACCTTACTTCACAATTGTCAATTTTTTTTAAAAAATGATTGATTTATTTTTGTTAGCTGAGAGTATCAAAGAACATAGAGCAAAGGTGGCAAGACAGAGTTGGGTCACATATCGGCTATGATCTCACAAAGTGGCAGAACAGGCTTGAGAGACTAAATGGCCTCTTCCTGTTCCAATGTTCCGGCTGTTTCATTTGGTTTGGGAATTCTGAACAACACAGCATAAACGTAACATCAGGGCTAGGCCGATCTTGGGCACCGTCAGGAAGCAGCGTTGTACACAGTGTGACGGAAATCTGGAACTCCGACATCCAAAAAGGTTAAATTTCAATTGAAAGTTTCAGAACTGAGAGACTGGTAGATTTTCATTTGGCAAAATGAAGCAAGATGGAATCAGGGCAGGTCAATGGAGTTCGGATTCAGTTTGTCCGTTATCTAAGTTAAAGATAGAATAAGCTTAAGGAGCTGTAAGGCCTCCTATGATACAGAAACACCAGTTTGTGTGTGTCTGAGCAGTTTGCCTTCCTGCCATTACCTGTTCAATTGATTCAGTGATCCACTGGGGTTTAAATGAACAGAGAACAGTAAAATAATGTGAGAATTCATAGTGATAAGGAGATAGAGCCTGACAGTCATTACAAATGAGGGGGGCGTTCCATCAATAGTACTTAATCATCATCCATGAGTAATTCCTTCAATCTATATAAATATCATACTGAACAACAGTTAGATTGTCCTATTCCTATAATTAAAATATAATACTTGAGGCATTTGGAGCCTGAAGAGCATATGAAGCAGACACAGGGCACACAGTAATTCCATCAGAATTATAAAGCAATCAAATAGAGAGAAAATAACATCTAAAATCCAGGTTCACCTATTTTAGTTCTACTGTAAAAATTTGGCCCAATATAATTTTAAAAATTAATATAACGAAAAGCATCATATTAAGTTGTCAAAACATAGTCTTTGAAATTAACCTCGAGCTACAGGGAAAATTTGGCAATATTCTACAGTGGTGTATGAATAATATGTTTTCCAGGAGCAAAGCAGAGTCCTCCCACTGAAATACTAATGCACACTTTTTTTTTTATCTTTTCCGAATAAAGGCACAAGTCTATGGTATTTGCATGCAATAGAAAACACCCTGACCTATGTATCGTACACACATTGTTTGAGCATCTTATATCACAGAAAAACAAATACTTTATTCTTCCTGTAATTTAAGGTATTATAACGGGCACCCTTGCATTTAGTCTTCACATCGTCAACTTTTTCACTCCTCACCAGTGATTTCTTTGCTGACATTTACAGTAGCATGTAGATGTCCTTAGGTTTACTACTAATCGGAAACAAAGGCACCCAATGACATGAATCAGTTTCAATTGTGGGTTGACTGCTGATCACAAGTTTTATTGACCATAACTGATACGTGTCAGAGTAGTCAGTTCATCTTATGTCCGTTGAGATTATCATGGGTTTTATATCACATTGATGTCGCCAATTGAAAATACTATTGTATCTGAGCCCGAGTACATACTGAGTTAATTTGTTTACATTGCTTTATTTTAAAGTTCTGTCTTTCTCAGTTTGAAGAGATTAAAGCAAGACGTCATCACCTTGAAACCTCTATGTGATGTACACGCTTCACAAATAATGTTCATTAAAACATTCAAATAGGCCGGCTCCATCATTCAATTGGATTATTGATGATCCCAGCTCAACTTCATCTTCCCACGCTTTGCTCTAAATTCCTTCAAAACCTCACTGAACAAAAGAAAACTATCAGAAAATTTATACAGAGATAGTAGGAACTGCCGATGCTGGAGAATCTGCTGTGTTCATTCAGCTTCACACCATGTTATCAGAAAATTTAAAATGATGCACAAACACAGCCTTCTGGAGAGAATTTCAGATTTCCCCTCTCTTCTGTATAGACAGCTGCTCCTGCTCAGCTTGGGTTCCAATATTAAGTATTAATCTTGTGTTCTGGATTCACCCCAAGAGGAAACAGTTCCTCTATATTTATCCTAATGAATCTATTCATCATGTTAAATATTTTGTTGAGATCAATGTGGACCATCTAAACTGAAGAGATAAGCTATGTCCAGACAACCTGTCTCCATAACTTGACTCTTTAAGCCCTGCTATCATTCTGGTGAATCTACAATTTACCTCCTCAAAAGGCCTTCTCTGAGGCATGCTGACCAAAACTGAACATTGAATTCCAGATGCAGTCTGGCCAAGCTTCATGAATTTGAACTGCCTTGAGATAAAAGCAATCTTTTCTACTTGAACTCTATCCTGTAATAGTCTGTTTGTCTTGACACACCAATCTTTTAAAGCTGCTGGTCTCATCATTAAGGAGATCGGCCTCAGACTTGTCCACATTGCGATGCTTTGACCCATTCCCCTTCTTTTTGTTTCTGCGCTGTATCCTCCTGACTTTTGAAGAGATAACTCAGTGAAAATGCAGAATTTCCTATTGACAGCTTCGTTTTTTCAAATATTATTGAAATTACAACTTCTCCCTGGCATACAGTCCTTCACGGTAAACTCAGCCGGTACAAGAATCGGACTCACACTATTGGTATCATTTTGCATCCCAAACCAGCCATCCAGCCAACTCAGCTAACCAACCAAGTATATGTTGAAATATTTCAAGTTGAATGTAATGGAAAGTGCATTAGAATTCAACTTTCCTCCTTACAACATATTCCGCTCTGAGGCATCTCAGAGCAATTTCCGTACTATTAGTATTTACTACATACATACCATGCCAAACGTACAACCTTCGGGAATCTATGTCGTTTTGGCCACGAGGGTAGAATAGCTAAAAGGCTATGGTGATCCTTCCCCAGTACCATCTTTATTTTATATCCACCAAAGGCTCAGGCAGTACAAAAACTGTCTGGTTTGGAACTGAATGACACAGACCAGTCTGTGATATGTTATCGGATCTAAGTGATGAAGAAGACATGACTAGTAATCTCTGCATGCCAGATTAAAGGAAGGAATGGGAATCAGAGCTACCCACAACCGCTGCTCATAAGTGATATCTCTTTTCAAAAGGTTGCTATGCACAGTCACTCGGAGATATCAAGAGCTGCAGATGTTGGAGTCAGAGTCAACATAGTGTGGAGCTGGAGGAACATGAGAGGTCGGGCAGCATAAGAGGAGCAGAAAAATTGACGTTTCAGATTTACAGCCCTGATAGAATGTATGGTCACTATTCTGTGCCCTGTGATGCTCCCACTGAGAACAAGTCAATTCTTAGTCTCATGACACTCCTGCAAATAGTGGGTGCTCAATTGGAGAACCAAATCCTGGCAGCTGGTGTTCTTTCTCAAATGTTGGCCTCCTATAAGATGTGTGAAAGATATGCGAGCCCTCCGATGTTTGTTGGATGAGTGTGCATTCTGCTACATTCAAATACCATGACTCTTAACCTTAATCTTGAATAACTTATACAAAGGGATAATGCAATGATGCACATTAGTATTTAAGACTGCAGACTCAGCTTTACTCGTGAAAAAATACATTGCTCATACATTGCAGTACTGCCTCATTTTAGTTTGTAATTTAATTGTAAAAGGCTATGTTTTGACTAATCATCGTTTCTTAACATAGAACTTCTATTTCACTCCACAAGAAAGGATCTTCAATGCAGCTGAAAGCTGGGTGAACTTCGCTTTGAAATGGTATTATTTCTCTGTCATTTGATAGTGATTGGTTCATCATGAACCACAGCTCTGGTAAATGCCAGTGTCTTCAGTCAGGGAAAAGGATTGGTTTTGTGCCTTCATACATGTGTTCCAATATGGTTATGAAATGCAATTGCGATATTAAAAAGACACATCCACCAGCTCTGCCTATTGGATGTCACAGTCATTCAAATTCACTCACAAGTAATTGGCTACAGCCAGTCATCAAGCATCAATGGGCAGGAGTCTCTTGCTTCTGTCAGGGAGGATCATTCACTCTTCAAACACCAATAAAACATGTCACTCAATGATACAAACTCATCTGATGTTTGTCTGATAGTTCAATAGAATAAAGCACTTTGTTTTCTTTGCCAGAAATTCTTCACTGAACGATAACCCACATTAACCATCAGGATTGTGAGAGTGTGGGGTAGAAATTACATGTAATTCATTCATTTTATTACAGCATCTGGTACTTTCAAAACTTGTCTTTCCACTGGTAGATAGGTCAACACATTGAAATATCAAGCACTACTCTGGTTTGATAAGCTCCAGGCTTCTGGAAATAATAATAAATACAGATAAAATAAGGCCAGCCTCCTCCTCCCATCCAATCGCCACTCCAAATACAATGAGCATCTCTGTATTTTCGATCATAGGATGACTCTGTAAAGCTGCACCTACTCATCCAAATTACACTTAACTGCTCGATGTACCCCACATTATTAAAAAGCATGTAATTTGTATTATCATGACTTCTGCAAAGTGAAGCATGGTATTTAGTTATTAAATATGGTTGTAATCTCATCATTTTTCTAAATGAAAGTATACTATGTCCAATATTATACAAGCCACTGGAGAATCCTCATGCAACAGAATTCCTCTTCTTTCATTTTTAAAAAGATGAACAATACATAGTGCCTTATAGGGCATCAAACATATCAGGAATAGATTGTAAAATTTGAAAGTTACGAATATTAGCTTCAAATCACACAGAAGAATGAGCTGTTGAGAAAACATAACTGGAGCCAACTCTCCGACAGAAATCCACAAATAACTTGCCTTTATATAATCTCTCTCTGAGCTTCAGGACATCTCCAAAGCATTTTTTTCAGCCAAATAAGTACAATATTTGGTGAAGGCCAAACCTTAACTTAATTTCTCACCCAAAAAAAAGTACCTCTGACATTGCAGCACTCCTTCAATGCTGCAGTGAAACGTGCTCATATTTCTAGAAAGTGACTTGAATCCACAACCTTTTGACGCAATGGTGATATTTCTACTAAGCCAAGACAGTAACAATGGAATCTGTCATGTACCTTCACATCACAGCTATTTCTTTTCTCCATGACTTCATCTTGATTGGCAGCTTGTAAACAGTCAGCACCATACAATACTAGCATAGTAAGTGGCTCCCTACACTCAGAATAGAGAATCTCGAATGAGGATGCAAGTAGATGCCTAATTGTGGATGCTCCAACTGGAATCTACAAGATACAGTGCAGTAACGCAACAACATTTCTTCAAAGGTTTCTCCAGAACCCACAACATCGACCAACCAGCAGGGCAAGGAGGCATCACTTCTCAGTTTCCCTCCAATCTTTGGATGTACACACAATCCTGACATGTTGCCATTCCATCATCTTTCCTGATTGAGAATTCTGCAGCTCCCTCCTTATCATTGCTTTGCTAATACTGTGGTTTTGAAAAGCAGCTCAGGAGCATCTGCTCATGAGCAATTAATGCTGGCCCCGTATCAGTGATGCCCACATTCAATAAATAAATAATATTTTAAAAAGAGGCATTCAGAATGAATCACCTCTCTTGCCACCCACTTTGCCAATAGTGTTTCTAGGGCAACCCAAGCAGCACAATGAAAGCAAGATGCTCTGAGGCAGGAGGAATGAAGCAGTTTAAAATGGGAACTATTTGCAGTGGTGCAGAGAAAACAGTGGGAAGTGGGGCACATCAGAAATCTCTTTCCGCCAGTCAACCCAGGCAGAATGGATTGAATGGACTCATTCTGTGCTGTACAATTTTATGATTTTAACCATTGTGGAAAGTGGATGGCAAAGCACAAAGCCATCTATACAAAGTCTAAGTGCTTCAACAAGCAGCTAGGCTGCCACATTACTTTCTGATTTATTGTGCAATTCCATTTCTTTGGTTTAAGAGCTTTTTTAAAAAATAAATCTGTATGTACTTACAATGTGTTCTGCAAAACCCACAGCAATTGCTATTCTCCTTCCTTGAAGTTATAAGCAGTTTTACGACAAGGTACGAGAGGCAAGCAAAATCAATAAGGCCATACAAAGCAACCAATTCTGTTCAGGCCAGCATTCATTTCCTCAATCTGAATACACCTTTTACTTTCCCTCACCATGATACAGTACATTCCACATGCACCCACAATAAAACTATTCATTTCCTGAGTTAGATGCTATAACACTTAAAAGACACTTAGAATCGTACATGAACAGGAAAGATTTGGAGAGTTATGGACCAGGAGCAGGCAGGTGGGACTAGTTTAGCTCGAAAATATGTTTGGCACGGGCTGGTTTGACTGAAGAGTCTGTTTCCATGCTGTATGATTCTATGACTCTGTTTCTCAAGCAGTTCTCAGAAATATTATAAAAAGATTGAATCTAAAATGAGAAGAACAAAAGGTACTCATATATTCCTTTTTCCTCTCTCCAAGTTTAAGAAGTGACACCCAGAAAAAAAGAGTCACAATTTTGGCTATTTGATCTGAGCTTACAAGCTAAGAGATTCTGGACAGCAGCAGGAAGAGGGGTCAACCTATGTGCAGTTGGATGATGGATGTTAGAACGGAATATAGGAACATGTCATTTGAGAGCAACAGAAAGCCATTCAGCCCTTTAACACTGCTCCACCATTCAGTGGCTGATCTGCTTGTGGACTCAAGCCCCTCTGTCCCTTTTCCCCAACCCCTCGTCTCCCACATCTATCAAAAAACCATCTAACTCAACCTAGAATAAAGTCAATGGTACAGCCGCCATTACTTTTTGGGGAAGAGAATTCCACAGACCCATACCCCTCTGATGGAAATCCTCCTCGTCTCCATCATAGAAAGAAGACCTCCTGTTCTTAAATTGTACCCCCTTTTTTGAGATTCCCTCACAAGAGGAAACATTTTCCCTGTACACAATGTATCAGGTCCCCTCAGGATTTTATATATTGCCATAGGATCAATTCTCATTCTTCTAAGTTCCAACTGGTACAGATCCAACCTTTCCTCACAGGAGAACCCTATCTTCCCAGGAACAGGTCACAGAATGGCTGCCAACAAACCACAACCGATGTATGAGGGTGGCATAAGACAGACAGAATTGGCACACCATGACAGCAGGTCTCCTGGCAGGAGCGGCTACAAACAGCAGCTTAATAAGAAGGTGCACTCGCAATCCACTGGCAAGTTTCTGAAAATTTGCTCCGAGTGAGTGAATGAGAGCAGGCTGCACAGTGTGGTGTTTACACCATTTTCCTTTCACTCACTATACAGATCAATCATTGGATATTAGCTGCAGCTCAGTGGGTTTCACTCCAACCGTTAAGACAGAATGTCATTGTTCAAGTCAGGATCTATAGACCTGAGAAGAAAATCTAGGCTAACATACCCAGTGGTCCATTGTCGGAGGTGCTGACCTTTGGATGATACCATTCAAACCAACACTCTACCCTTGGAAATTGTGGCTTCAGGTGTCTAGTTGTTAAATACTCGTATTCCCTCTCAGGTAATATAATGCCTCTGTTGTCAAGCAGAGTTATCCTGGTGTTTTGGTCAATACTAAGCTCTGAACTGATATTACTGAAGGGGTTTTCTGGTCACTGTGATGTTGCCGTTTGTGAGATCTCACTGCGCACAAATGGACTGCCATGTTTCCACATTACGACAGTGACTCCAATTCTCAACTATTCTCTTGGCCAGAAGTTGTTTGGGATATCCTAAAGCTGTGAAATGCACAATGTTAAGAAAGAAAGCCTTCTATTTCTTCCCTTTCATGACCTCAGGACATTACAAAGCACTTTACTGCCAATGAAGTATTTTGGCAGTAATCAGTTAGTAATACAGAACTTGAAAAAATACATTTTGTTTCTCCTTTTCATCTTGCACTTATTGGGGCAATTTGCAAGAAGTGAAGGGAAAAGCTGTACACAAAGAGAGTGCTGATTCATTTGGAAGTGGAACCACATCAATATTTAGCAACAGGTACAGCAAATGGTTGAAGTAAAGATGAATAAAGCAATTACAGTGGACTCTGAGGTGTTTCCACAGGGAAAACACCAGGACTCCCTTCTTATTTACTATAATAGTTGATCCTTTTACATTCTATTTGATGTGAATTGTCCTGTTAAGTGCAAGTTGAAAAACTGTAGCAATATATGCCTTTTCTCAGCAGTATTCATATTTTGGAAGTGTAGTCACTATTGCAATGTCAGGAAATGCAGCAGTCAATTTAGGCACAGCAAGCTGCTACAGTTAACAAAGCAATAGCGAGAAAAATTCATTCCCTCCACCAGTGATGGGAAGTAGCAGCTGTGCACATCATCTACAAAATCCCCTGCATAAATTCACCAAGGCTGTTTAGAAACCAACACTTTCATAAATACTACCATCTAGAAGGATAAGGGCAGCAAATTTGTGGAAATACCACCACCTGCAAGTTGCCCTCCAAGCCATGGTTCAAGAAGGCAGCTCACCAACACCTTGTCAAGGGCAGCTATGAGTGGGCAATAAATACTGGCCAGCCAGCAGCAGCTCCATTCTAAGAATGAATACAAAAAAACCCCAGGTAATTTATTCAGTGCCAGTTCTTCCTTTCTTTAATGACTATTTAAAGTCTCTATTGATGGTATAACTAAAGCAGCACAAGCCCTTGTTTCCAACTGCTGCATCAAACACATAGAGTTCAAAACGTGCAACCAGAATTAATGACTGAACAGGCAGCCAAGTCAATATTTAGGAATAGGTTAAGCAAGTGGTCAAAGTAAGGATGAATAAAGCATTCACTGGAACAGAGTGGGCACATGGGATTAAGACTCATGTCCATGTAGAGGGTAAAATCTTTATACAAAAACGTTGGTTAGACTGAGTGGCAACTGTTTGCCTTTATTCACGTCTTTAATGGATTCTAAGGCATGTCTCAGAAACTGATACTGCAATAACAAGTAGATAGTAGCAAGGGGAAGAGGTAGGTTTTCATCAGACTGATGTTCTATGTCATTAGCGAACTTCTGGAAGAGCTTTACATTCCACTTCAATATTCAAAGGGGAGACCAAAACCTCTCCAAAGTAACGCCACTGATTATATCAAATATCACAAGGTTCTCACACACACACACACACACACAGTATCCATATTGTAATTTCCACGTCATTTTCATTGTGACTGTGTTGAAGGTCAAAAGGCATGGAATTGTCACAGCAAACCTCAAACTGCTGAAGTCTGGCAGAAATCCAAGAATCATCCCAAATGAAATAAAATGCACCTTTCAATCTGTAAAGACATGTCACAGCACAGGAGTTGACATAGGTGCAGTTGGAATTTTGAGTTCTATCATTAAGAGAATAAAAATGTCTCATGATTTTAATTTGTCATACCAACTTGCAGAGAAATCATGTACTACACATCTGGCACGATAGTAAAATAACAGTGGGACACATAGATGCTCTACAATAGCGATAACAAGGTGTACAGCTGGATGTACACAGCAGGCCAAGCAACATCAGAGGAGCAGGAAGGCTGATGTTTCAAGCCAAGACCCTTCTTCAGAAATCTTTGACATGATTTTGGAGTATCGTGGAAATTTGCAGCAATGGAAGGAGAGCATTTGGCCCAGCGCATCTTTGCCAGCCAAATTAAAACTATCAAGTTGAATCCTGTTTTCCAGCTCTTGGCCCTCTACATTAATGTTAGTTCAAATACAGATCCAAGTTATTTTTAAACTCTAGCAGCTTTTATGTCTTCAGTTGCAAAACTTTATGGACCCTCTCGACACTCTAAATATTTTGTCTCATCCTCTCCTAAAAACACTGCTTCGTGTTTTTGGCTGCCAACTAAGTGACCACAGTCTCAGCCAAGAAACCAATCAGTCAGTACCTCGTATTATCATGGGAGGTGGAGACAGAACACTGGGCTTAGCCAGGATCTGTACTTCCATTAGCATTGCACACACCACACAGAGTTCCCAATTTAATAAAGAAAAGTTCTAATTATGTGGATTATGCTGGCAAAGTCACCATTTTATTGCCCATTTTTATGAACTATTTGCTATACTACTTCAGAAGGCAAGTAAGGGTCAACTGCCTCAGGGCTGAATGACACAAGACTCTGGGTTCCCCACCTCTTTGACTAAAAGCACAGAGGTGGGGAAGTCTGCCAAGCTCTGCAACCATCTGATGGGTTGATTGCTCCGCTTATACATGAAGATGTCCTGCCTCAGAGAGATTCAGGCCAGTAAGAGATTGGCAGCATTCCAGCACTGTACCAGCAGCACCACCAGAAGACGTGATCATTACTGGTATTGCACTTGGGACTTAGACAATTGTTCCAGATTCAGCTCACCAAGTGAGAAGAATTGGTAGGCCCTAGTGAGGATATGTTGGGGAGTTGGGGTGTTGTCAGAATTTTGAAGACTGGTGATAAGCAAGGCATTACATATGATCCTCTAATGGGAGCATGGGCTAATTTAGAAGAGACAGTCACCATCTGCCACCCCACCCTCAAACCCAGCCCCAACACAGCTACCTGCTGGGTATTTGGCGTTAGGCCTCTCCAGCCATTTAAATCCCAATGATACCGCACCCTCCCACCTCGACTTATTGTCTAATAACAACAGCATGTATGCATCTTGCATTGGTAAAAGTAAAATGTCTCACAATATTTCATAGGAGGAATGATCTAATCAAACGTGACACTGGCGATATCAACACAGGTAACCGCTCTGGTATTTTATAACCAATAATGTAAAGGAGAACATGGTCGGGGTGGGGGGGGGGTGGTCAAGGAGTGGTGAGGTTTATGGAAGAAATTCCAGAGCTTAAGGCATTGTCAGCTGAAGGCATGGTCACCAATTATGGAGCACCAATAGACACGAAGACAGACTTTGTGAAGCATGGAGATTTTCATTATCTGTCCCAAGGAAAATAGCATCATCATCACAGATATGATCATTATTGGTAAACATTGATACAGTGTTGCATTCAGTCAGTGAACTTAGAGAACCAATAGAGAGAAATCCAACAAATGCACAGGCCACGCATTCAAAATCTAAACTCAACAGGGATCATGAGGTCAAAGGGAGAGTCAACCCACAAAGGTTCTCAACACCAGAGAATAAGCCAGAAAATTACAAATCAAAGTACTGTGTGTGACATGATAAATCAGTAAGAAACTATTTTTAAAAGGGACATGGTGTCTTCTCCTGAAAGACTTCCACTGCATCCAACAATTGGAGTCTTGTAGAACACAACTACAGCAGCTCTTCATAACTGGATAGCAGAGCAGCGCATCTCCAGACTATGACAGAATCTCATCCTGGCAAATAATGCTTTTAGTTTATTCCATCATCCTTAATCACAATATGTTTTACTCATGTAGGAGCAAGTCACATCAAAATAAATTAACATTTTCCCACGATTTACTCACAGCGTACCCTTCAAATCCCATTATTCTTTTATTTTTAACAAAATATCTGGAGTGAAGCTTTAGGCAAATATAGAACTGAATAAGATTCCCCCTCCCACATTGTGGCGTACATTATCAAGTTTCCAGTTAAGCGATACATAAATGTTTCAGAAATCCTCACTGTGCCTTGTTCGGAAAGGGTTGCCTTTTCCTCCTCCTTGCAGCCAGGATAGCTGGGAGAGACATCACTCCTGCGTCTCAGACAATCTTTCCGAAAATACTGTTATTACTACATCATAGATCAGCCAGCTCGAGGTCTCCCCCGTTTAATCCTGGTTAATTTTAGAACTGAAATCTATCAATTAAAGCGTCTCCCAGCAAAACTGCTTCTAATTACCAGATCTGCAGCATCTATTGCTTTGTCATCAACAGGCACTTGTCAGCCCATCAATCAAGGCGTTAAATTTAAAATAGCCCCGGTTGTTTGGGGCGTGCGAGCCAGTGAGCATCCGGCAGTAAGGGAACAGCGTCAGAGGGCTGCAAGCTAACAGGGTCCGAATCATGTTGCCAAACCACTGCCCGGGTGTGGAGTCACTGCATTTGTCACATCCAAGTTCCCCCTCACGTCTCTAGGCTCTCTTTGCAACACAGCAACAACCTGCACAGAGTGGGTCAAACAAGATCTCCAGTTTGCACTTCCTCAGAAGCGAGACTCTGAGCTATTACCTTCTTGACAGCTTTCCACTAGAATTAGCTGTTTAACCATCTTAGTCACTGGCCTGATATTCTCAGGTCGGGCACTTTTTTTGCCGAAACAGAACAGTGCAAACCTCCAGAACCACCTTTCCCCTTATACTAACTGATTCTGTGCGTTGTATCTCAACCGTGGATTCGCTACAAACCATCTGCAATCTCTTGCCCGGTTGAGAGGGAATCTAGGATTCCCAGTATTGACCTTATCTATCCTCAACGTCCAATCTGCGCTGTTAGGAGCAGAAAGCGCCGGCTTGTGAAGCTAATGGATGCAGGGGAGCTGTCTGAGGGAGAGAGAAGGCACTATTCAGGCTAATGCTACATTCCCACCGATTGCACTGTATCAAGAGTCACAAACAGCATCGGTCAAGATAGGAGAGCCCATATTGAACAACAGACCAAACTCCCTCCCCTCCTACTCCACAATAACAGGACATTTGCAAAACACACACACACACACAAAAACGCAGGCACATTCACATCAGCCAATGGAACGGTGTGTAAAGGGTACTCACTCGCTTTGCCTTGTTTCGGCCTTTGCAACAGCTTCCGCATTGCAGCTACATGTTCGGTTTTGACAGCTTGCAGTAATTCCTGATCTTTCTCCATGGCTTGTTGATGTGTGTGTGTGTGTGTGTGTGTGTGTGTGTTTATGTGCGTGTTTTTATATCCGATGCATCTTCGGTTTTAGGAGCTGAAGCAAGAGAGAGAGAGAGAGAGAGAGACACACACACACACACACACAGAGGGAGGAAGACTATGCCTGGCAGACTGTGTGCATAGAGGCAGGAACAGGAGGAGAGCGACCGATGGGTGAAAGGCATAGACAGCCTCGTCTCTTGTATCACAAACCAAAACAGCTCTCTCTCCTAAAATAATAAAATGAGGCTGGATGAGCACAGCAGGCCAAGCAGCATCTGAGGAGCACAAAAGCTGACGTTTCGGGCTTTGACCCTTCATCAGAGAGGGGGACGGGGAGAGGGAACTGGAATAAATAGGAAGAGAGGGGGAGGCGGACCGAAGGTGGAGAGGAGAGGATAGGTCAGTCCAGGGAAGACGAACAGGTCAAGGAGGTGGGATGAGGTTAGTAGGTAGATGGGGGTGCGGCTTGGGGTGGGAGGAAGGGATGGGTGAGAGGAAGAACAGGTTAGGGAGGCAGAGACAGGTTGGACTGGTTTTGGGATGCAGTGGGTGGAGGGGAAGAGCTGGGCTGGTTGTGTGGTGCAGTGGGGGGAGGGGACGAACTGGGCTGGTTTAGGGATGCGGTGGGGGAAGGGGAGATTTAGCATCCCTAAACCAGCCCAGTTCGTCCCCTCCCCCCACTGCACCTCACAACCAGCCCAGCTCTTCCCCCCCACCCACTGCATCCCAAAACCAGTCCAACCTGTCTCTGCCTCCCTAACCGGTTCTTCCTCTCACCCATCCCTTCCTACCCCCGACAAGCCGCACCTCCATCGACCTACTAACCTCATCCCACCTCCTTGACCTGTCCGTCTTCCCTGAACTGACCTATCCCCTCCCTACCTCCCCACCTATCTTCTTTACTCTCCATCTTCGGTCCGCCTCCCCCTCTCTCCCTATTTATTCCAGTTCCCTCTCCCCATCCCCCTCTCTGATGAAGGGTCTCGGCCCGAAACGTTAGCTTTTGTGCTCCTGAGATGCTGCTTGGCCTGCTGTGCTCATCCAGCCTCACATTTTATTATCTTGGAATTCTCCAGCATCTGCAGTTCCCATTATCTCAGCTCTCTCTCCCCTTCCCCACCCCGGATTATTGCAAATAAAAAGGACAACACAAAATCCTCCTTGCTGTCCTCCCCCGAGAGCCTGGTGGGTGCACTAAGTACACAGCGGCGATGCCATGGTTCTTCAGTCCGTCCTCACTCCCATCGCGTTTCGCAGCCGCTGCCTCACACGCGCGCTCTCTCTCTCTCTCTCTCTCTCTCCCCACAAGAGCTGAGATCTGCTTTCAATGCTCCTACCCTGCCGCATGGCGGAGGAAGATTGTACAGGAGCCAAATCATCACATCCCTCTCATACCAAATAGGACAGATCCTGGGCCAAGGCAGGTTTATTTCTGGAAGCGCTCTTAAAGGAAACCCCTACCAAAGAGTGCGTGTTGGGGGTGGGGTGGGGTGGGGTGGGGTGGGAAAGGGGTGGAACTAATCCTTTTAAAATCTCTGGTTTGGAACCATTTTCTGAAAATAACACCGCTTTGCTTTCTAACATCCCGCTAATCCTTCCCACCATTGCAATATCTGTATTTATTGGTCGATAGACAAGAATTGAACAGGTGAAACTGCACATTTAAACATTATGCTCGTCACAATATTAACTGATGGAAATGGATGCTGTAACTTCAACTTGGCCGGGACTGTTCCAAACTCTCTATCATCCTGGATTAAGAACTGCAAGGTGATGCAGCGTTGGTACCTGGTCCCTTTTCACTGGGGGTTGCCAACCTGCTGTCTCAGGAGTCAGCATAACATTTGGCGATTGCAATTTTACGCTGCAAATAGCGCCAATTTGAAAATAATACCGGCGTCTCCGGAAGTGAATTAAACTTGGACAAGAAGCAAATGCGGCTTCCATCAATCATTCCACCCGCCACCACAGCCCTCTCCCACTTCTTACGCCCCTTCAATTATACTTAACACACAAATACAGCTCAATTCCGATTAGCACGTCTCGTTATTTTTTCACTCCCTTCCCCGCCATGTTTACCAGTTATCATTGAGCACCCTGGCTGGTTCCTTATCTGGTCAATCCATAATTGTACATCCCATCTACGGTCTGGGATCAAGCTAGTTATTTGGGAATTATCTCCACACCTGTCTGAAAGGCAGTGTCTTGTTCTCCCTGGGTTATTTTTAATCTGGAAGCAATGCTAATGATGCTGTCTGACTTGGGGTCATGCTTGTCATCAAGATTTGTGTGTGCACTCTGCGCAGGGTGGCAATTAACTCGGAAATGTTTTCAGCTAGCGGCTGAATGGCTCTAAGTGTCTGCACCCCTCTCATGTGTGTAAATTATCACCGACATGTAAATCTCTGATGGTTCTAATTTGGGATACCACATTATCAATGAGTTATTTTCCGTGTCTTAAGATCCAATAACGTCAGTATCCACTTGCCCACATCATTTGGATGCTTGAGATAGTCGCAGGTAACTGAGAAGGTTGAAAAGGACAAAGATGCTGTTGTGCTGTGCATGGGCTATCCAAAAGCATTTTGTACAATTTTTGAAAAAAATCTTAGAATGAAAGGGACAGCAGCAAAATGGATCCAAAATTGTCTGAGGGATAAGAAAGAGAGTGTAATATAACAAAGTGTGAAGCTGGATGAACACAGCAGGCCAAGCAGCATCTCAGAAGCACAAAAGCTGACGTCAGCTTCTGTGCTCCTGAGATGCTGCTCAGCCTGCTGTGTTCATCCAGCTACACACTTTGTTATCCTGGATTCTCCAGCATCTGCAGTTCCCATTATCTCTGATCACAAGAAAGAGAGTGTGATGGGTGTTTTTCTGATTGAGAGGATGTTTGTTGTGGAGTTCCCCTGAGGCTGGTATTGAGACCCTTGCTTTCCTGATACGTACATAAATGATCGAGGCTTGGGTGTGCAGGGGACAACATTGTACTGTACAGATGACACAAAACTCCAATGTACTGCGACCTGTTATGAGACATAGAGTCATAGAAATGTACAGCACAGTCGTTGGTCCATTTCATGGGCGCCATTAGACTTTCATTCCTGGGTGTTGTTTTTAAATTGAAATCGGATTCAAACATGCGTCATGGTGAAAGTTGATTCTGATTACCTGAATCTCCGGATTACTAGTCCAGTGATGTTGTCACAACGCCTCCATTTATGAGAATGATTCTCAGGGATGAGAAACTCAGTTATGAGGATTTTTTCAAGGTACTGGGACTGCTTTCCTTGGAAACTTGACAGAAACTTTCCAAAACCATGAGTGCTCAGGAGAAAGCAGATAGGAATAAAATGCTTCAGAGATAGTAGGAACTGCAGATGCTGGGGAATCTGAGATAACAAGGTGCTGAGCTGGATGAACGCAGCAGGCCCAGCTGCATCAGAGGAGCAGGAAGGCTGACATTTCAGGTCTAGACCCTTCTTCATTTTTCTGAACAAAGTTCAGAAAGCTCTTCATCCAGTTCTACACCTTGTTATCTAGGAATAAAATGTTCCCACTCCTAAAATGAATCTAGAACCAGAGGGCACAGTTTCAAAGATGCTAACAAAAGAAGCAAATGGGCAGTGAGAAAAAATACTTTATTCAGCCAGTGAGTGATCTGGGCCTGGAATCCACTGCCTGGAAATGTGGTGGTGGCGGATTCAGCGAAGGCACGCAAGAGGGATGGTTACTTAAACAGAAAAAAAAATACATGCAGGGTTTTTGAAAAAAGGTAGAAGATTGGCCTTAAATTAGAGTGCTCAGAGAGCTTGGCAAGTATGATGGGCTGAATGTCTTCCTTCTGCGTTGTAGCAATTCTGCGTTTCTGCCAGGTTCACTCTTCTGTTGTGGGCAGTGATGGATGGCATTTTTGCAGGCAATCACGTAGGTGCTGGATTTTGTACATGACGGGTAGAATTTAACACCCCTCTCTTTATGCGGGGTTTGAGCTGGAGAGTGTAAGTACGGACCTGACTCTGTCTTTCAAGTTTTACCCTGATGCAGTCTCGATTGGGAAGGCTGGTAAATGGTCTTTACTCCCCTGAGTGGGCAATTAATAACTTAGGCTGAACAAATATCACACAGAAAGTTTGAGAAGTAAAACTCTTAATTATAGAATCCCTACAGTGTACAATCAGACCCTTTGACCCAACATTGACCTTTGCAGCATTCCACCCACACCCATTCCACTATAACCCACCTAACCCACACATACCTGGACACTCTTAGCAACTTAGCATGGCCAAGCCATCTAACCTGCACATCTTTGGACTGTGGGAGGAAACTGGAGCACCCAGAGGAAACCCATGCAGACATATACAGAATGTGCAAACTCCACACAGACAGTCACCTGAGGTTGGAATTGAACCTGGGTCCCTGGAGCTGTGAGGCAGCAGTGCTAACCATTGATCCGCCATGCCATATTAGTAGCGATGGCAAACAGATAGCACCTGACTACCTTTTCTTACAACCTCCTGATTCCCTGGCCAGAAAACCTCTCCCACGACCCCAATTTGTTCATGACTCACTAATAGCATTGGATTAATTGCAGTACCAGCATCAGCCACCCTTCCTGGTGGCACCACCTGCAATGGCGAGGCACTAGTCTCTGTTTGGCCAGCATCTCTCAGTGAGTGGGGTTTTAGCCACAGACTGCCCCCGAATGGTAAGTGCTCGGTTGGCACTTCATTCACTGGAACTTTCCTGACAAGGTAACCTGGGGTTTCTGTCAGTTCTCCAAGTGCTAGGTATAATCCCTGTCATCTGATTCACATTCTGATGGAAGTATGCGTAATGCTGCTTGGATGCTAATGGTATATGTTTTGACCTCAGTATTCCAGTTACAATCCTCTCTTAATCCAGTGCAGTGAGGATAGAGATATCACCAACTACTTACAGGTTAGATGCAAGTGGATTTCCGCTGACTCTTGTAAAAGTGTTCAGTGGTTTTCAGAGCTGTTTAAGCCAACTGAAATCTCTCAGGAATGGGGAAGCATTCCTGACTGTGAGGATACTGCACAAGTCAACAACAGGGCTACAGTAGTGGCTATCCCCTCAGACAAGCATGACTGAGAGAATGGACAGAAATCACACAGAGCAGGACAGGTGACTGGAATAAGGTGAATGATGAAGGAGACAACGATTCTCAGTGGGATACCTGAATCTCCAGAGTCTGAATGGAGCCATTTTTCCCGTCGTGAAGAACTGTGCGTGAGCTTTCACCTTAGTACAGACATCCTCACTGGAATTGATCACTTCTGAAACTGTAACTACAACCTCCAAGCAGGGTCACAAGGTCATGGCCAGAGGATGGGAAGATTCCAGGCTGGCCCAAAGATTACTTGCAAAATTTTCCAGCTTGTCATTTTTCCTGTTCCCATAAGGACCTGTAATGGGAATCAAAATTACATGAAAATCAAGTACATTTCAGTTTTCCTTGTCAGAGAGCAGCAGGATACTGAACAGAAGACTTTGTAATAATTCTTCAATATTCTGCCCTGCCATCCTCATTTGAACAACTTGAAGTAATGAGGAGGTGACAAGAGCCTTTGTTTGATGACGTGGTCCATATGGGAGTGTGTATTACACACTCAGAGGGGCTGCATAAAGTACCACAGGAAATGTAATGGTGCAGACCACTGGAGTAGTTCAATGTTGTTTCTGCTGCCTGGAGCACTCTGGGGCAGTCCTGCAGTACAGAGAAGGGCCGGTGTCATCATGATTCTTGATAGTCTCCAACCTTGGCATCATGAGGGTACGCTGTCGCTGCCAGTGATCGAGCACCAGCTGAGAAAAAGGAGGAGTTGGAAGCAGTGAGGAGGTAACCATTGCAGCTTTTTTGTTGCCAGACTTTCTGTGATCCACTCGACCAACTGTAATACAGGTAAATGTAAGCTCAAATTCCACTAACAAGGCTGAACCTTCCCTCTCCTTGGCTGTTGACTACCACTGCACCACTTGTCTACAAACAACAGTAAATGCCATCACAATATCGATATTTCAAAACAATAATGTTGAACAAGCTATGCCATAATGCATGCAAATATCAACTGCCCTCATTTATTTCCTTCATACCAGTATTACAGGTGCCTTTTTCTTGCTTAATGCTCCCACAGAGTGCGATCCCTGTGACTGTGGCACTGCAGGTGAAAGCTGATGATTTTTATTGTGTTTATTCTGAGTAACTCTAGCTCCAGAAGGGCCCACCCAGGACTGTACCACAACAGCAAGGTGTGGCAGAAATCAGGGCTGGCTGGCTGACCAGCAATGTTAGCAAGGGAACTAACAAGGCAAAGAATTGGCAATAAGGGAAGGGCACTTGCAGACAGGTGGTTCATGACCCATTGCATCACTGCCACTTCTTGCTGTGACTGTCACCCCCACCACCCCCCCACCACCCAGCCCTGGGCAGCAGTGCTGGAAATGCACTGCACTTTGAGCACTGGAATTGCTGGGCATGATGACATGAGTCTGACCTTGCAGCCATTTCATTGGCTTCTGCTTTTTCTGGAGCAGAGATACCAATCATGACTCAATCTGTAACTGTTCCCATCAGGTTGGCCACAACTCAGTGCTGGAGTGGATGGGTTCCAAACACTGCTCCAGATTGAAGCCAGAGTCTTTCATGCTCCGTGACATTAAGGGCAGGCTTTCTAACCTGCCAATGCACCAATCCTTCTTCTGTCGGCCACCCCATCCCCATTGCAGTTCTCATCTGAATCCCCTGTAGCTGAAATGGAGTGTGACTTCATCCTCTGGTGAACTGGCTCCAATTCCTTGAGACCTCACTGCAGGTCACTCATGCTCAGTGTACGAAATGAGGAATAACTGGTTGAGGGACAGAGTGGTTGAGGAAAGAAATTCCAGTGTTAGTACCTTGGCAGCTCACAGCAATGCCACCTGTGAGCTAACTACAACTGGAAATGTTCAGGAATGAGTTAGTGTAAGACTGTAGATAGCTCTGAAAACTAGGAGACTGGAGGGGATTACAGAGATTAGGGGAGGGATTCAAGACCGTGGAGGGATTTGAAACCGAAACTAGAGTTGATTAATTAATATTAAAATTGAGGATTTGCTGAACTTGGAATTGATGCAGGTCAAGGGGCACAGGATGTGCTATGAACGGTTAACATAAACAGCAGAAGACCCTGATTTTATCGAGAATAGAAAGTGGGAGGTGCGCAGGGTGCATTGGAATAATTAAGTGCAAAGGGACCAATAGCAAGAAAGTCTGTTTCAGCAACAAGTAAACTAGGATTGGAACAAAGTAAGATGTTACAACAGCATTCGTTTGATTGTTCTTTGTGAAAGGGGTGGGGAGCGGTTGTGAGGAAAGAAGGGGTGAGGGCAGGACATTTCCATAATTCTTCTTTCTTTGAATTAGAGTTTCTTTATTTAGTTTTACTGTCTTCTGTCCCTGTAGAGTGCACTGGGTTAATGGCAGGAAATGTACAAGGAGAAGTCCCCTCAGTGACAGCCAACTGTGTGAGAGCTATTAAAAGAGGAATTACTAAATAATGGTTACTAAATCTGGAGAACTATGATTTTGTTTACTAATGAGATTTATCAGCTCTGGTTTCTTTCAGTTGACAGCAAGAGGTTTGTTGTTGAATCTCTAACATTCACAGCTTTGACTTTCAACCAACTTTCCACAAGGGGTGGGGGGGGGTGGGGTTCGTGAATGGAAGGAGCTGCCAACAGATGTGGTCGAGGCAGATAAAATTGCTGTATTTAAAAGACATTTGGACAGGTACACAATTAGGAAAGGTTTAGACGGATACCAAACACAGGCAAATGGGACCGGTTAAGTTTGGGACACCTGATCAGTACAGATGATTGGGACTGAAGGTCCTCATTCTGTGCTGTATGACTCTATGAATCTATGACTGAAGAGCTAACTAGGTGTGTGCATGAGGGCAATGCATTTGATACAGTCTACTTGGGCATCAGCAAAGCTTTTGACAAGATCCCCCATTTGAAGACTGTTAGAACAGGAAACAGTCCATGGGATCCGAGGACACATGTGCACAGGAAATCATAACTCATGTAATTTGATTGAGTTTTTTAAAGTAGTAATCAAGAGCATTGATTAAGGCAGAAAGATGGACGCATACGGGCTTCAGTAAGGCGTTCAAGAAGGTTCCTCACGGTACTCCAAGAGGGAAGTTAAATCACACGGAGCACAGGGAGAGCTAGCCATAGAACATAGAACATTACAGCACAGTACAGGCCCTTCGGCCCTCGATCTTGTGCCGACCTGTCATGCCGATCTCAAGCCCATCTACCTGCACTATTCCATGTACGCCCATATGCTTATCCAATGGCGACTTAAATGTACCTAAAGTTGGCAAATCTACGACCGTTGCAGGCAAAGCGTTCCATTCCCTTACTACTCTCTGAGTAAAGAAACTACCTCTGACATCTGTCCTATATCTTTCACCCCTCAATTTAAAGCTATGCCCCATCGTGTTCACCGTCACCATCCGAGGAAAAAGGCTCTCCCTATCCACCCTATCTAACCTTCTGATTATTTTATATGTCTCAATTAAGTCACCTCTCAACCTTCTTCTCTCTAACGAAAACAGCCTCAAGTCCCTCAGCCATTCATTCTAAGACCTTCCCTCTATACCAGGCAACATCCTAGTAAATCTCCTCTGCACCCTTTGCAAAGCTTCCACATCCTTCTTATAATGCGGTGACCAGAACTGTACACAATACTCCAAGTGCGGCCGCACCAGAGTTTTGTACAGCTTCACCATAACCTCTTGGTTCCGGAACTCGATCCCTCTATTAATCAAAGCTAAAACACTGTATGCCTTCTGAACAGCCCTGTCACCCTGGGTGGCAACTTTCAAGGATCTGTGTTCATGGACACCAAGATCTCTCTGCTCATCTATACTACTAAGCATCTTACCATTAGCCCTGTACTTTGCCTTCTGGTTACTCCTACCAAAGTGCATCACCTCACACTTGTCTGCATTAAACTCCATTTGCCACCTCTCAGACCAGCTCTGCAGCTTATCTACGTCCCTCTGCAACCAATCCTTTGTCACTGTCCACAAGTCCACCGATCTTAGTGTCATCTGCAAATTTACTGACCCATCCTTCTACGCCCTCATCCAGGTCATTTATAAAAATGACAAACAGCAGTGGACCCAACACCCACCCTTGCAGTACACCACCAGTAACTGGTCTCCAGGATGAACGTTTCCCATCAACTACCACGCTCTGTCTTCTTTCAGCAAGCTAATTTCCGATCCAAACTGCTCTATCTCCCACAATTCCATTCCTCTGCATTTTGTACAATAGTCTGTTATGGGGAACCTTATCGAACGCCTTGCTGAAATCCATATACACCACATCAACCGGTTTACTCTCATCCACCTGTTTGGTCACCTTCTCAAAGAACTCAATAAGGTTTGTGAAGCACGACCTTCCCTTCACAAAACAATGCTGACTATCCCGAATCAATTTATTCTTTTCTAGATGATTGTAAATCCTATCCCATATAACCTTTTTCAACACTTTACCGACAAGTGAGGTAAGGCTCACTGGCCGGTAATTACCAGGGTTGTCTCTACTCCCCTTCTTGAACAGGGGAACCACAATTGCTATCCTCCATCTGGCACTATTCCTGTAGACAATGATGAGTTAAAGATCAATGCCAAAGGCTCGGCAATCTCCTCCCTGGATTCTCAGAGGATCCGAGGATAAATCCCATCCGGCCCAGGGGACATAGCTATCTTCACCCTCTGTAGGATTTCAAATACCTCTTCCTTGTGAACCTCAATCCCACTTAGTCCAGTAGCCTGTTTGTCTGTATTCTCCTCGACAACATTGTGGTTTTCCAGAGTGAATACTGTTGAAAAATAATCATTTAGCGCTTCCCCTATCTCATCTGACTCCACACACAACTTACCACTACTATCCTTGATTGGGCCTCATCTTCCTTTTGTCATTCTTTTATTCCTTAAATACCGATAGAAAGCCTGAGGGTTTACCCTGATCCTATCCACCAACAACTTCTCATGTCTCCTCCTGGATCTTCTGAGCTCTCTCTTTCGGTCTTTCCTGGCTACCTTGTAACCCTCAATCACCCTAACTGAGCCTTCACATCTGAAAGTAACAGAAGCCGCCTTCTTCCTCTTGACCAGAGATTCCACTTCCTTCGTAAACCACGGCTCCCGCACCCTACAGTTTACTGCCTGCCTGACAGGTACATACTTATCTAGGACACACAGGAGCTTTTCCTTGAATAAGCTCCACATTTCTATTGTGCCCATCCACTGCAGTTTCCTTCCCCATCCTATGCTCCCTAAATCTTGCATAATCTCTTCGTAATTGCCTTTCCGCCAGCTATAACTCTTGTCCAGTGGTGTACACCTATCCCTTTCCATCACTGAAGTAAACATCACAGAATTGTGATTGCTATCACCAAGGTGATCAACGACTTTGAAATCTAACACCTGGCCAGGATCATCACACAGTACTGATGTGGTCACTGCACCCCAATTCCATCAGTCAATACATCCCATTTCACTCAGTCACTGCATCCCACTTCCCTCAGTCACTGCATCCCATTTCACTCAGTCACTGCATCCCATTTCACTCAGTCACTGCATCCCATTTCACTCAGTCACTGTATCCCATGTCCCTCAGTCACTGCATCCCATGTCCCTCAGTCACTGTATCCCGTTTCTCACTGAGGCTGCATTCAATTTCCGTCAATCACTGCATCCCATTTCCGTCAGTCAAGGCATCCCAATTCCCATAGTCACTGCATCCCATTTCCCTCAGTCACTGCATCCCATGTCCCTCAGTCACTGCATCCCATTTCACTCAGTCACTGCATCCCAGGTCCCTCGGTCACTGCACCCCAAGCCCGCTCGGGCACTGCATCCCTATTAACACACTCAGTCCTTCCCAGTACCTCAGTCACTGCATCACATTTACATCAGACACTGCATCTCATTTCACTCAGTCACTGCAGCTCATGTCACTCTGTCACTGCATCCAATTTCCATCAGTCACTGCATCCAATTTCCATCAGTCACTGCATCTCATTTCACTCATTCACTTCATCCCATTTCACGCAGTCACTGCATCCCATTTCACTCAGTGACTGCATCCCTCTTCACTCAGTGACTGAATCAAATTTCACTCAGTCACTGCATCCCATTTCAAGCAGTCACTGCATCCCCTTTCACGCTGTCACTGCATCCCCTTTCACGCTGTCACTGCATCCCCTTTCACGCTGTCACTGCATCCCATTTCACTCAGTCACGGTGTCCCATTTCCCTCAGTCACTGGATCCCATTTCAAGGAGTCACTGCATCCCATTTCACGCTGTCACTGCGTCCCATTTCACTCAGTCACTGCATCGCATTTCACGCAGTCACTGCATCCCATTTCACTCAGTCACTGCATCCCATTTCACTCAGTCACTGCATTTCCTTTCCCCGAGACACTGCATCTCCTTTCGCCGAGACACTGCATCCCATTTCCATCAGACACTGCATCCCATTTCCATCAGACAATGCATCCCATTTCACTCAGTCACTACATTCAATTTCCTACAGTCACTGCATCCCATTTCCATCAGTCACTGCATCGCATTTCACGCAGTCACTGCATTCCATTTCACTCAGTCACTGCATCCCATTTCACTCAGTCACTGCATCCCATTTCACTCAGTCACTGCATCCCATTTCACTCAGTCACTGCATCCCATTTCACTCACTCACTGCATTTCCTTTCCCCGAGACACTGCATCCCATTTACATGAGACACTGCATCCCAATTCCATCAGACAATGCATCCCATTTCACTCAGTCACTACATTCAATTTCCTACAGTCACTGCATCCTATTTCCATCAGTCACTGCATCACATTTCTGTCAATCACTGGATCCCATTTCATTCAGTGATGCGTCCCATTTCACTCAGTGACTGCATCCCATTTCACACAGTCACTGCATCCCACTTCACTCAGTCACTGCATCCCATTTCACTCAGTCACTGCATCCCATTTCACTCAGTCACTGCATCCCACTTCACTCAGTCACTGCATCCCATTTCACTCAGTCACTGCATCACGTTTCACACAGTCACTGCATCCCATTTCACTCAGTCACTGCATCTCCTTCACCACAGTCACTGCATCCCATTCCCCACAGACACGGCATCCCATTCACTTGAATCTCAGAATCCCAGTTCACACAGCCACTGCATCCCATTTCACACAGCCACTGCATCCCATTTCACACAGCCACTGCATCCCATTTCACACAGCCACTGCATCCCAATTCACACAGCCACTGCATCCCATTTCACTCAATGCTTCACTTTACACACAGTCAAGGCATCCCTTTCCATCAGTCACTGCATCCCATTTCCCTCAGTCACTGCATCCCATTGCCCTCAGTCACTGCATCCCATTTCACTCAGTCACTGCATCCCATTTCACTCAGTCACTGCATCCCATTACCCTCAGTCACTGCATCCCATTAACTTCAGTCGCAGGATCCAATTTCAAACAGACACTGCATCACATTTCCGTCAGTCAATGCATCCCATTTCCCTCAGTCACTGCATACCATTTCCATCAGTCACTGCATCTCATTTCACTCAGTCACTGCATCCCATTTCCCTCAGTCACTGCATCCCATTTCCCTCAGTCGCAGCATCCCATTTCCCACAGACACTGCATTTCCATTCCTCAAGTCACTGCATCCCATTTCACTCAGTCACTGCACCCCAAGCCCGCTCAGGCACTGCATCCCTATTAACTCAGTCACTGCATCCCATTACCCTCAGTCACTGCATCCCATTACCCTCAGTCGCAGCATCCCATTTCCCACAGACACTGCATTTCCTTTCCCTAAGTCACTGCATCTCATTTCCACCAGTCACTGCATCCCATTTCACTCCCCACTGCATCTCATTTCACTCATTCACTGCATCCCATTTCACGCAGTCACTGCATCGCATTTCACTCAGTCACTGCATCCCATTTCACTCAGTCACTGCATCCCATTTCACTCAGTCACTGCATCCCATTCCACACAGCCAGTGCATCGCATTTCACACAGCCACTGCATCCCATTTCACACAGCCACTGCATCCCATTTCACACAGCCACTGCATCCCAATTCACACAGCCACTGCATCCCATTTCACACAATGCTTCACTTTACACACAGTCAAGGCATCCCTTTCCATCAGTCACTGCGTGCCATTTCCTCAGTCACTGCATCTCCTTTCCACAGTCACGGCAATCCCATTTCACTCAGTCACTGCATCCCATTTCACAGAGTCACTGTATCTCCTTTCCATCAGTCACTGAATCCCACTTCCCACAGTGACTGCATCCCATTTCCCACAGTCACTGCATCCCATTTCCCTCAGTCACTGCATCCCATTGCCCTCAGTCACTGCATCCCATTGCCCTCAGTCACTGCATCCCATTGCCCTCAGTCACTGCATCCCATTGCCCTCAGTCACTGCATCCCATTTCACTCAGTCACTGCATCCCATTTCCTCAGTCACTGCATCTCCTTTCCACAGTCACGGCAATCCCATTTCACTCAGCCACTGTATCCCATTTCCCTCAATCACTTCATCCCATTTCCTCAGTCACTGCATATCCTTTCCACAGTCACGGCAATCCCATTTCACTCAGTCACTGCATCCCGTTTCACTCAGTCACTGCATCCCATTTCACAGAGTCACTATGTGTCCTTTCCATCAGTCACTGCGTCCCATTTCACTCAGTCACTGCGTCCCATTTCCATCAGTCACTGCATCGCATTTCCCACTGTCACTGCATCGCATTTCCCACTGTCACTGCATCCCATTTCCCTCAGTCACTGCATCCCATTTCCCTCAGTCACTGCATCCCATTGCCCTCAGTCACTGCATCCCATTTCACTCAGTCACTGCATCCCATTACCCTCAGTCACTGCATCCCATTAACTTCAGTCGCAGGATCCAATTTCAAACAGACACTGCATCACATTTCCGTCAGTCACTGCATCCCATTTCCCTCAGTCACTGCATACCATTTCCATCAGTCACTGCATCTCATTTCCCTCAGTCACTGCATCCCATTTCCCTCAGTCACTGCATCCCATTTCCCTCAGTCGCAGCATCCCATTTCCCACAGACACTGCATTTCCATTCCTCAAGTCACTGCATCCCATTTCACTCAGTCACTGCACCCCAAGCCCGCTCAGGCACTGCATCCCTATTAACTCAGTCACTCCTTCCCACTACCTCAGTCACTGCATCGCATTTCCATCAGTCACTGCATCCCATTACCCTCAGTCGCAACATCCCATTTCCCACAGACACTGCATTTCCTTTCCCTAAGTCACTGCATCTCATTTCCACCAGTCACTGCATCCCATTTCACTCCGCACTGCATCTCATTTCACTCATTCACTGCATCCCATTTCACGCAGTCACTGCATCGCGTTTCACTCAGTCACTGCATCCCATTTCACTCAGTCACTGCATCCCATTCCACTCAGTCACTGCATCCCATTTCAATCAGTCAGTGCATCACATTTCACTCAGGCACTGTATCCCATTTCCCTAAGTCACTGCACCCCAAGCCCGCTTGGGCACTGCATCCCTATTAATTCAGTCACTCCTTCCCCGTACCTCAGTCACTGCATCGCATTTCACTCAGCCACTGCATCCCAGTTCACACAGTCACCGCATCCCAGTTCACACAGTCACCGCATCCCAGTTCACACAGCCACTGCATCCCATTTCAAACAGTCACTGCATCTCATTTCACTCATTCAATGCTTCACATTCCACTCAGTCACCGCTTCCCATTTCCCACAGTCACTGCATCTCCTTTCCTCAGTCACTGCATCCCATTTCACTCTGTCACTGCAGGCCATTTCCCTCTGTCACTGCATCCCATTACCATCAGTCACTACATCCCATTACCCTCAGTCACTGCGTCACAGCACGCTCAGTCACAGCATCCCATTTCCAACAGTCACTGCATCCCATTACCCTCAGTCACTGCATCCCATTTCACTCAGTCACTGCATTCCATTTCCCATGGTAACTGCATCTCCTTTCCTCAGTCACAGTATCCCATTTCACTCAGTCACTGCATCCCATTCCCCTCAGTCACTGCATCCCATTACCCTGAGTCACAGTATGCCATTTCCCACAGTCACTGCATTTCCTTTCCCTCAGTCACTGCATCCCTTTGCCAACAGTCAATGCAATCCATTTCCAACAGTCACTGCATCCCGTTTCAAAGAGTCACTGCATCCCATTTAACTCAGCCACTGAATCCCATTTCCCTCAGTCACTGCATCCCACATCACGCAATCACTGCAGGCCATTTCACTCATTGACTGCATTCCATTTCACTCTGGCACTGCGTCCCATTTCCCTCAGTCACTGCACCTCATTTCACTCAGTCACTGCATCCCATTTCCCTCAGTCACTGCATCTCATTTCACTCAGGCACTGTATCCCATTTCCCTCACTCACTGCACCCCAAGTCCGCTCGGGCACTGCATCCCCATGAACTCAGTCACTCCTTCCCAGTACCTCAGTCACTGCATCCCACTTCCCTCAGTCACTGCATCCCATTGCCCTCAGTCACTGCATCCCTTTGCCCTCAGTCACTGCATCCCTTTGCCCTCAGTCACTGCATCGCATTGCCCTCAGTCACTGCATCCCTTTGCCCTCAGTCACTGCATCCCATTTCACTCAGTCACTGCATCCCATTGTCCTCAGTCACTGCATCCCATTGTCCTCATTCACTGCATCCGATTCCCCTCAGTCACTGCATCCTATTTCACTCAGTAACTGCATCCCATTGCCCTCAGTCACTGCATCCCATTTCACTCAGTCACTGCATTCCATTTCACTCAGTCATTGCATCCCATTACCCTCAGTCACTGCATCCCATGAACTTCAGTAGCAGGATTCCATTTCAAACAGACACTGCATACCATTTCCATCAGTCACTGCATCCCAGTTCACTCAGTCTCGGCATCTCATTTCCCTCAGTCACTGCATCCCATTTCCCTCAGTCACTGCATCCCATTTCCTCAGTCACTGCATCTCCTTTCCACAGTCACGGCAATCCCATTTCACTCAGTCACTGCATCGCATTTCACTCAGTCCCTGCATCGCATTTCACTCAGTCACTGCATCTCCTTTCCATCAGTCACTGCG
Source organism: Stegostoma tigrinum (assembly GCF_030684315.1). NCBI lineage: Eukaryota > Metazoa > Chordata > Chondrichthyes > Orectolobiformes > Stegostomatidae > Stegostoma > Stegostoma tigrinum. Next base: position 208,581 of record NW_026728186.1, on the reverse strand, counting down.
TCCCATTTCACTCAGTCACTGCGTCCCATTTCCATCAGTCACTGCATCGCATTTCCCACTGTCACTGCATCCCATTTCCCTCAGTCACTGCATCCGATTTCCCTCAGTCACTGCATCCCATTGCCCTCAGTCACTGCCTCCCATTTCACTCAGTCACTGCATCCCATTTCACTCAGTCACTGCATCACATTTCCGTCAGTCACTGCATCCCATTTCCCTCAGCCACTGCATCCCATTTCCCTCAGTCACTGCATCTCATTTCACTCAGGCACTGTATCCCATTTCCCTCACTCACTGCACCCCAAGTCCGCTCGGGCACTGCATCCCCATGAACTCAGTCACTCCTTCCCAGTACCTCAGTCACTGCATCCCATTGCCCTCAGTCACTGCATCCCATTGCCCTCAGTCACTGCATCCCATTGCCCTCAGTCACTGCATCCCATTGCCCTCAGTCACTGCATCCCATTTCACTCAGTCACTGCATCCCATTGTCCTCAGTCACTGCATCCCATTGTCCTCATTCACTGCATCCGATTCCCGTCAGTCACTGCATCCTATTTCACTCAGTAACTGCATCCCATTGCCCTCAGTCACTGCATTCCATTTCACTCAGTCATTGCATCCCATTACCCTCAGTCACTGCATCCCATGAACTTCAGTCGCAGGATCCCATTTCAAACAGACACTGCATCCCATTTCCCTCAGTCACTGCATCCCATTTCCCTCAGTCACTGCATCCCATTTCCTCAGTCACTGCATCTCCTTTCCACAGTCACGGCAATCCCATTTCACTCAGTCACTGCATCCCATTTCCCTCAATCACTTCATCCCATTTCCTCAGTCACTGCATCTCCTTTCCACAGTCACGGCAATCCCATTTCACTCAGTCACTGCATCCCGTTTCACTCAGTCACTGCATCGCATTTCACTCAGTCCCTGCATCGCATTTCACTCAGTCACTGCATCCCATTTCACAGAGTCACTGCATCTCCTTTCCATCAGTCACTGCGTCCCATTTCACTCAGTCACTGCGTCCCATTTCCATCAGTCACTGCATCGCATTTCCCACTGTCACTGCATCCCATTTCCCAGTCACTGCATCCCATTTCCCTCAGTCACTGCATCCGATTTCCCTCAGTCACTGCATCCCATTGCCCTCAGTCACTGCATCCCATTTCACTCAGTCACTGCATCCCATTTCACTCAGTCACTGCATCCCATTACCCTCAGTCACTGCAACCCATTAACTTCAGTCGCAGGATCCAATTTCAAACAGACACTGCATCACATTTCCGTCAGTCACTGCATCCCATTTCCCTCAGTCACTGCATCCCATTTCCCTCAGTCACTGCATCCCATTTCCCTCAGTCGCAGCATCCCATTTCCCTCAGTCGCAGCATCCCATTTCCCACAGACACTGCATTTCCATTCCTTAAGTCACTGCATCCCATTTCACTCAGTCACTGCATCCCATTTCCCTCAATCGCTTCATCCCATTTCCTCAGTCACTGCATCTCCTTTCCACAGTCACGGCAATCCCATTTCACTCAGTCACTGCATCCCGTTTCACTCAGTCACTGCATCGCATTTCACTCAGTCCCTGCATTGCATTTCACTCAGTCACTACATCCCATTTCACAGAGTCACTGCATCTCCTTTCCATCAGTCACTGCGTCCCATTTCACTCAGTCACTGCGTCCCATTTCCATCAGTCACTGCATCGCATTTCCCACTGTCACTGCATCCCATTTCCCAGTCACTGCATCCCATTTCCCTCAGTCACTGCATCCGATTTCCCTCAGTCACTGCATCCCATTGCCCTCAGTCACTGCATCCCATTTCACTCAGTCACTGCATCCCATTTCACTCAGTCACTGCATCCCATTACCCTCAGTCACTGCAACCCATTAACTTCAGTCGCAGGATCCAATTTCAAACAGACACTGCATCACATTTCCGTCAGTCACTGCATCCCGTTTCACTCAGTCACTGCATCGCATTTCACTCAGTCACTGCATTGCATTTCACTCAGTCACTACATCCCATTTCACAGAGTCACTGCATCTCCTTTCCATCAGTCACTGCGTCCCATTTCACTCAGTCACTGCATCTCCTTTCCATCAGTCACTGCGTCCCATTTCACTCAGTCACTGCGTCCCATTTCCATCAGTCACTGCATCGCATTTCCCACTGTCACTGCATCCCATTTCCCAGTCACTGCATCCCATTTCCCTCAGTCACTGCATCCGATTTCCCTCAGTCACTGCATCCCATTTCCCTCAGTCACTGCATCCCATTGCCCTCAGTCACTGCATCCCATTTCACTCAGTCACTGCATCCCATTTCACTCAGTCACTGCATCCCATTACCCTCAGTCACTGCAACCCATTAACTTCAGTCGCAGGATCCAATTTCAAACAGACACTGCATCACATTTCCGTCAGTCACTGCATCCCATTTCCCTCAGTCACTGCATCCCATTTCCCTCAGTCACTGCATCCCATTTCCCTCAGTCACTGCATCCCATTTCCCTCAGTCGCAGCATCCCATTTCCCACAGACACTGCATTTCCATTCCTTAAGTCACTGCATCCCATTTCACTCAGTCACTGCACCCCAAGCCCGCTCAGGCACTGCATCCCTATTAACTCAGTCACTCCTTCCCACTACCTCAGTCACTGCATTGCATTTCACTCAGCCACTGCATCCATTTCCATCAGTCACTGCAACCCATTACCCTCAGTCACTGCATCCCATTACCCTCAGTCGCAGCATCCCATTTCCCACAGACACTGCATTTCCTTTCCCTAAGTCACTGCATCTCATTTCCACCAGTCACTGCATCCCATTTCACTCCCCACTGCATCTCATTTCACTCATTCACTGCATCCCATTTCACGCAGTCACTGCATCGCATTTCACTCAGTCACTGCATCCCATTTCACTCAGTCACTGCATCCCATTTCACTCAGTCACTGCATCCCATTCCACTCAGTCACTGCATCCCATTTCAATCAGTCAGTGCATCACATTTCACTCAGGCACTGTATCCCATTTCCCTAAGTCACTGCATCCCAAGCCCGCTCGGGCACTGCATCCCTATTAATTCAGTCACTCCTTCCCCGTACCTCAGTCACTGCATCGCATTTCACTCAGCCACTGCATCCCAGTTCACACAGTCACCGCATCCCAGTTCACACAGTCACCGCATCCCAGTTCACACAGCCACTGCATTCCATTTCAAACAGTCACTGCATCTCATTTCACTCATTCAATGCTTCACATTCCACTCAGTCACCGCTTCCCATTTCCCACAGTCACTGCATCTCCTTTCCTCAGTCACTGCATCCCATTTCACTCAGTCACTGCAGGCCATTTCCCTCTGTCACTGCATCCCATTACCATCAGTCACTACATCCCATTACCCTCAGTCACTGCATCACAGCACGCTCAGTCACAGCATCCCATTTCCAACAGTCACTGCATCCCATTACCCTCAATCACTGCAGCCCATTTCACTCAGTCACTGTATTCCATTTCCCATAGTAACTGCATCTCCATTCCTCAGTCACAGTATCCCATTTCACTCAGTCACTGCATCCCATTCCCCTCAGTCACTGCATCCCATTACCCTGAGTCACAGTATGCCATTTCCCACAGTCACTGCATCTCCTTTCCCTCAGTCACTGCATCCCTTTGCCAACAGTCAATGCAATCCATTTCCAACAGTCACTGCATCCCGTTTCAAAGAATCACTGCATCCCATTTAACTCAGCCACTGAATCCCATTTCCCTCAGTCACTGCATCCCACATCACTCAATCACTGCAGGCCATTTCACTCATTGACTGCCTCCCATTTCACTCTGACACTGCGTCCCATTTCCCTCAGTCACTGCATCTCATTTCACTCAGTCACTGCATCCCATTTCCCTCAGTCACTGCATCCCATTTCACTCAGGCACTGTATCCCATTTCCCTCACTCACTGCACCCCAAGTCCGCTCGGGCACTGCATCCCCATGAACTCAGTCACTCCTTCCCAGTACCTCAGGCAGTGCGTCCCATTTTCATCAGGTACTGCATCACAATTCCATCAGTCACTGCATCCCATTTCACTCAGTCACTGCATCCCATTTGCCTCAGTCACTGCATCTCATTTCCCACAGTCACTGCATCTCATTTCCCTCAGTCACTGCATCTCCTTCACCACAGTCACTGCATCCCATTTCACGCAGTCACTACATCACATTTCACTCAGTCACTGCATCGTATTTTACTCAGTCACTGCATCCCATTTCACTCAATCACTGCATCTCCTTCCCCACTGTCACTGCATCACATTTCCATCAGTCACTGTTTCCCGTATCTCACAGACGATGAATTCAATTTCCCACACTCACTGCATCCCCTTTCACTCTGTCACTGCATCAGAGTTCACTCTGTCACTGCATCCCATTTCACGCAGTCACTGCATCCCATTTCACGCAGTCACTGCATCACATTTCTCTCAGTCACTGCATCACATTTCACACAGTCACTGCTCCCATTTCACTCAGTCACTGCATCTCCCACACCATAGTCACTGCATTCCAATTCCATTAGTCACTGTTTCCCGTATCTCAAAGGCACTGCATTCAATTTCCCACACTCACTGCATCCCATTTCCCATAGTCACAGCATCTCCTTTCCCTGAGTCTCTCCATCGCATTTCACTCAGTCAATGCTTCCCATGTCCCTCAGTCACTGCATCCCATGTCCCTCACTCACTGCCTCCCATTTCCCTCAGTCACTGCATCTCATTTCACTCAGTCGCTGCATCCCATTTCCCTCAGTCACTGCATCTCATTTCACTCAGGCACTGTATCTCATTTCCCTCACTCACTGCACCCCAAGTCCGCTCGGGCACAGCAGCCCATGAACTCAGTCACACCTTCCAAGTACCTCAGTCACTGCATCCCATTTCCATCAGGTACTGCATCACATTTCCATCAGACACTGCAGCTCATGTCACTCTGTCACTGCATCCCATTTCCCTCAGTCACTGCATCTCCTTCACCACAGTCACTGCATCCCATTTCACGCAGTCACTACATCACATTTCACTCAGTCACTGCATCGCAATTCACTCATTGATTGCATCCCATTTCCCTCAGTCACTGCATCTCATTTCACTCGGTCAGGGCATCCCATTTCACGCAGTCACTGCATCGCATTTCACTCAGTCACTCCTTCCCAGTACCTCAGTCACTGCATCCCATTTCCCTCAGTCACTGCATCACATTTCCATCAGACACTGCATCTCATTTCACTCAGTCACTGCACCTCATGTCACTCTGTCACTGCATCCCATTTCACTCAGTGATGCATCCCATATCACTCAGTGACTGCATCCCAATTCACTCAGTGACTGCACCGCATTTCACGTAGTCACTGCATCTCCTTCAACTCAGTTACTGCATCCCATTTCCATCAGTCACTGTTTCTCGTATCTCACAGACGCTGCATTCAATTTCCCACACTCAGTGCATCCCATTTCCGATAGTCACAGGATCTCCTTGTCCTCAGTCTCATCAACTCATTTCACTCAGTGATTGCTTCCTTCTTCCCACAAATACTGCACCCCATTTCCCTCAGTCACTGCATCCCATTTCCCTCAGTCACTACATCCGATTTCACTCAGTCACTGCATCCCATTTCACTCAGTCACTGCATCCCATTTCCCTCAGTGATGCATCCCATTTCACTCAGCGACTGCATCCCATTTCACTCAGTGACTAAATCACATTTCACTCAGTCACTGCATCCGATTTCACTGTCACTGCATCCCATTTCAAGCAGTCACTGCATCACATTTCACTCAGTCACTGCATCACATTTCACTCAATCACTGCATCACATTTCCATCAGTCACAGTTTCCCGTATCTCACAGACGATGCATTCAATTTCCCACACTCACTGCATCCCATTTCCCACAGTCACAGCATCTCCTTTCCCTCAGTCTCTGCATCGCATTTCACTCCATGATTGCATCCTCCTTCCTACAAATACTGCATCCCATGTCCCTCAGTCACTGCATCCCATTTCCCTCAGTCACTGCATCCCATTTCCCTCAGTCACTGCATCGCATTTCACTCAGTCACTGCATCGCATTTCACTCAATCACTGCATCGCATTTCCCTGAGTCACTGCATCCCATTTCCCACAGTCACTGCATCCCATTTCCCTCAGTCACTGCATCCCATTTCCCTCAGTCACTGCATCCCATTTCCCTCAGTCACTGCGTCCCATTTCCCTGAGTCACTGCATCCCATTTCACACAATCACTGCATCCCATTTCACTCAGACACTGCATCTCATTTCCCTCAGTCACTGCATCCCATTTCCCTCAGTCACTGCATCCCATTTCCATCAGTCACTGCATCACATTTCCGTCAATCACTGAATCCCATTTCCGTCAGTCAAGGCATCCCATTTCCGTGTGTCACTGCATCCCAATTCACTCAGTCACTGCATCGCATTTCCCACAGTCACTGCATCCCATTTCCATCAGTCACTGTATCCCATTTCCATCAGTCATTGCAACCCATTTTCCTCAGTCACTGCATCCCATTTCACACAATCAGTGCATCCCATTTTATTCAGTGACTGCATCACATTTCACTCAGTCACTGCATCCCATTTCCCTCAGTCACTGCATCCCATTTCCCTCAGTCACTGCATCCCATTTCCCTCAGTCACTGCATCCCATTTGCATCCGTCACTGCATCCCATTTCACGCAGTCACTGCATCCCATTTCACGCAGTCACTGCATCAGAGTTCACTCTGTCACTGCATCACATTTCACGCAGTCACTGCATCCCATTTCACTCAGCCACTGCATCACATTTCACTCAGTGACTGAATCACATTTAACTCAGTCACTGCTTCCCATTTCACACAGTCACTGCATCCCATTTCACGCAGTCACTGCATCCCATTGCACTCAGCCACTGCATCTCATTTCCGTCAGTTACTGCATCATATTTCCATCAAACAAGGCATCTCATTTCACTCAGTCACTGCATCGCATTTCACTCAATCAGTGCTTCCCATTTCACTTAGTCACTGCATCTCATTTCACTCAGTCACTGCATCCCATTTCCCTCAATCACTGCATCCCATTTCACTCAGTCACTGCATCCCATTTCACTCAGTCACTGCATCCCTCTTTACTCAGTCACTGCAACCCAGTTCAATCAGTCACTGCATCCCATTTCACTCAGTCACTGCACCACATTTCTCTCAGTCACTGCATCACATTTCTCTCAGTCATTGCATCACATTTCTCTCAGTCACTGCATCACATTTCACACAGTCACTGCTCCCATTTCACTCAGTCACTGCATCTCCCTCACCATAGTCACTGCATTCCAATTCCATTAGTCACTGTTTCCCGTATCTCAAATGCACTGCATTCAATTTCCCACACTCACTGCATCCCATTTCCCATAGTCACAGCATCTCCTTTCCCTGAGTCTCTCCATCGCATTTCACTCAGTCAATGCTTCCCATGTCCCTCAGTCACTGCATCCCATGTCCCTCACTCACTGCCTCCCATTTCCCTCAGTCACTGCATCTCATTTCACTCAGTCACTGCATCCCATTTCCCTCAGTCACTGCATCTCATTTCACTCAAGCACTGCAGCTCATGTCACTCTGTCACTGCATCCCATTTCCCTCAGTCGCTGCACCCCAAGTCCGCTCGGGCACAGCAGCCCATGAACTCAGTCACTCCTTCCAAGTACCTCAGTCACTGCATCCCATTTCCATCAGGTACTGCATCACATTTCCATCAGACACTGCAGCTCATGTCACTCTGTCACTGCATCCCATTTCCCTCAGTCACTGCATCTCCTTCACCACAGTCACTGCATCTCCTTCACCACAGTCACTGCATCTCCTTCACCACAGTCACTGCATCCCATTTCACGCAGTCACTACATCACATTTCACTCAGTCACTGCATCGCAATTCACTCAGTCACTGCATCCCCTTCACCACAGTCACTGCATCCCATTTCCATCAGTCACTGTTTCCCGTATCTCACAGACAGTGCATTCAATGCTTCTCATTTCACTCAGTCACTGCAGCTCATGTCGCTCTTCCACTGCATCTGATTTCCATCAGTCAGTGCATCTCATTTCACTCAGTCAGTGCATCTCATTTCACTCAGTCAGTGCACCTCATGTCACTCAGTCAGTGCACCTCATGTCACTCTGTCACTGCATCCAATTTCCATCAGTCACTGCATCCCATTTCACTCAGTGATGCATCCCATTTCACTCAGTGACTGCATCCCAATTCACTCAGTGACTGAATCACATTTCACTCAGTCATTGCATCGCATTTCACGCAGTCACTGCATCTCCTTCAACTCAGTTACTGCATCCCATTTCCGTCAGTCACTGTTTCCCGTATCTCACAGACGCTGCATTCAATTTCACACACTCAGTGCATCCCATTTCCCATAATGACAATATCTCCTTGCCCTCAGTGTCATCAACTCATTTCACTCAGTGATTGCTTCCTTCTTCCCACAAATACTGCACCCCATTTCCCTCAGTCACTGCATCCCATTTCCATCAGTCACTGCATCTCATTTCACTCGGTCAGTGCATCTTATTTCCCTCAGTCACTACATCCGATTTCACTCAGTCACTGCATCACATTTCGCTCAGTCATTGCATCCCATTTCCCTCAGTGATGCATCCCATTTCCCTCAGTCAATGGATCCCATTTGCATCAGTCACTGCATCCCATTTGCATCAGTCACTGCATGCCATTTCACACAATCACTGCATGCCATTTCACTCAGACACTGCATCTCATTTCCTTCAGTCACTGCATCCCATTTCCCTCAGTCACTGCGTCCCATTTCCATCAGTAACTGCATCACATTTCCGTCAATCACTGCATCCCATGCCCGTCAGTCAAGGCATCCCATTTCCGTGTGTCACTGCATTCCAATTCACTCAGTCACTGCATCGCATTTCCCACAGTCACTGCATCCCATTGCCATCAGTCATTGCAACCCATTTTCCCTCAGTCACTGCATCCCATTTCACTCAGTCACTGCATCCCATTTCCCTCAGTGACGCATCCCATTTCACTCAGCGACTGCATCCCATTTCACTCAGTGACTAAATCACATTTCACTCAGTCGCTGCATCCGATTTCACTCAGTCACTGCATCCCATGTCAAGCAGTCTTTGCATCACATTTCACTCAGTCACTGCATCCCATTTCACTCAATCACTGCATCACATTTCCATCAGTCACTGTTTCCCGTATGTCACAGACGATGCATTCAATTTCCCACACTCACTGCATCCCATTTCCCATAGTCACAGAATCTCCTTTCCCTCAGTCTCTGCATCGCATTTCACTCCGTGATTGCATCCTCCTTCCTACAAATACTGCATCCCATGTCCCTCAGTCACTGCATCCCATTTCCCTCAGTCACTGCATCGCATTTCACTCAGTCACTGCATCGCATTTCACTCAGTCACTGCATCCCATTTCCTTGAGTCACTGCATCCCATTTCCCTCAGTGACTGCATCCCATTTCCCTCAGTCACTGCATCCCATTTCACACAATCACTGCATCCCATTTCACTCAGACACTGCATCTCATTTCCCTCAGTCACTGCATCCCATTTCCCTCAGTCACTGCATCCCATTTCCATCAGTCACTGCATCACATTTCCGTCAATCACTGAATCCCATTTCCGTCAGTCAAGGCATCCCATTTCCGTGTGTCACTGCATCCCAATTCACTCAGTCACTGCATCGCATTTCCCACAGTCACTGCATCCCATTTCCATCAGTCATTGCAACCCATTTTCCCTCAGTCACTGCATCCCATTTCACACAAACAGTGCATCCCATTTTACTCAGTGACTGCATCACATTTCACTCAGTTACTGCATCCCATTTCACTCAGTCACTGCATCCCATTTCCCTCAGTCACTGCATCTCATTTCCCACAGTCACTGCGTCTCATTTCCCTCAGTCACTGCATCCCATTTCACTCAGTCACTGCATCCCATTTGCATCCGTCACTGCATCCCATTTCACTCTGTCACTGCATCCCATTTCACTCTGTCACTGCATCCCATTTGCATCAGTCACTGCATCCCATTTCACTCAGTCACTGCATCACATTTCTCTCAGTCACTGTATCCCATTTCACTCAGTCAATGCATCTCGTTCACCATAGTCACTGCATTGCATTTCCATCGGTCACTGTTTCTGCTATCTCACAGGCGCTGCATTCAATTTCCCACACTCACTGCATCCCATTTCCCATAGTCACAGCATCTCCTTTCCCTCAGTCTCTGCATCGCATTTCACTCAGTCAATGCTTCCCATGTCCCTCAGGCACTGCATCTCATTTCACTCAGTCACTGCATCCCATTTCCCTCTGTCATGCATCTCATTTCACTCAGGCACTGTATCCCATTTCCCTCACTACCTGCACCCCAAGTCCGCTCAGGCACTGCATCCCCATGAACTCAGTCACTCCTTCCCAGTACCTCAGTCACTGCATCCCATTTCCCTCAGGTACTGCATCACATTTCCATCAGATACTGCAGCTCATGTCACTCTGTCACTGCATCCCTTTTCCCTCAGTCACTGCATCCCATTTCACTCAGTCAGTGCGCCCCTTTTCGGTCAGGCACTGTATCCCATTTCCCTCAGTCACTGCACCCCATGCCCGCTCGGGCACTGATTCCCTATTAACTCAGAAACTCCTTCCCAGTACCTCTGTCACTGCAGCTCATGTCCCTCAGTCGCTGCATCCCATGTCCCTTAGTCACTGCATCCCATGTCGCTCAGTCACTGCATCCCATGTCGCTCAGTCACTGCATCCCATTTCACACAATCAGTGCATCCCATTTCACACAATCAGTGCATCTCATATCCCTCAGTCACTGCATCCCATTTCCCTCAATCATTGCAACCCATTTCCCTCAGTCAATGTATCCCATTTGCATCAGTCACTGCATCCCATTTCACTCAATCACTGCATCCCATTTCCCTGAGTCACTGCATCCCATTTCCCTGAGTCACTGCATCCCATTTCCCTCAGTCACTGCATCCCATTTCCCTCAGTCACTGCATCCCATTTCCCTCAGTCAGTGCATCCAATTCCCATCAGTCACTGCATCCCATTTCACTCAGTGATGCATCCCATTTCACTCAGTGACTGCATCCCAATTCACTCAGTGACTGAATCACATTTCACTCAGTCACTGCATCGCATTTCACGCAGTCACTGCATCACATTTCACTCAGTCACTGCATCACATTTCACTCAGTCACTGCATCTCCTTCAACACAGTTACTGCATCCCATTTCCCTCAGTCACTGCATCCCATTTCCCTCAGTCACTGCATCTAATTTCCCTCAGTCACTGCATCTCATTTCCCTCAGTCACTGCATCCCATTTCCCTCAGTCACTGCATCCCATTTCCCTCAGTCACTGCAACCCATTTCCCTCAGTCAATGTATCCCATTTGCATCAGTCACTGCATCCCATTTCACACAATCACTGCATCCCATTTCACTCAGACACTGCGTCTCATTTCCTTCAGTCACTGCATCCCATTTCCTTCAGTCACTGCGTCCCATTTCCATCAGTCACTGCATCACATTTCCGTCAATCACTGCATCCCATTCCCGTCAGTCAAGGCATCCCATTTCCGTGTGTCACTGCATTCCAATTCACTCAGTCACTGCATCGCATTTCCCACAGTCACTGCATCCCATTTCCATCAGTCACTATATCCCATTTCCATCAGTCATTGCAACCCATTTTCCCTCAGTCACTGCATCCCATTTCACTCAGTCACTGCATCCCATTTCCCTCAGTGATGCATCCCATTTCACTCAGCGACTGCATCCCATTTCACTCAGTGACTAAATCACATTTCACTCAGTCACTGCATCCGATTTCACTCAGTCACTGCATCCCATTTCAAGCAGTCACTGCATCCCATTTCACTCAATCACTGCATCACATTTCCATCAGTCACTGTTTCCCGTATCTCACAGATGATGCATTCAATTTCCCACACTCACTGCATCCCATTTCCCATAGTCACAGCATCACCTTTCCCTCAGTCTCTGCATCGCATTTCACTCCGTGATTGCATCCTCCTTCCTACAAATACTGCATCCCATGTCCCTCATTCACTGCATCGCATTTCACTCAGTCACTGCATCGCAATTCACTCAATCACTGCATCCCATTTCCCTCAGTCACTGCATCCCATTTCCCTCAGTCACTGCATCCCATTTCCCTCAATCACTGCATCCCATTTCACTCAGCCACTGCATCCTATTTCACTCAGTGACTGCATCACATTACACTCAGTGACTGAATCACAGTTCACTCAGTGACTGAATCACAGTACACTCAGTGAGTGCATCATATTTCACTCAGTGACGGAATCACATTTCACTGAGTCACTGCGTCCCATTTCACGCAGCCACTGCATCCCATTTCACTGAGTCACTGCATCGCATTTCACGCAGTCACTGCATCGCATTTCACGCAGTCACTGCATCCCATTCGACTCAGTCACTGCATCCCATTCCACTCAGTCACTGCATACCATTTCACTCAGTCAGTGCATACCATTTCACTCAGTCACTGCATCTCATTTCACTCAGGCACTGTATCCCATTTCCCTCACTCACTGCACCCCAAGTCCGCTCAGGCACTGCATCCCCATGAACTCAGTCACTGCATCCCATTTCCCTCAGGTACTGCATCACATTTCCATCAGACACTGCAGCTCATGTCACTCTGTCACTGCATCCCTTTTCCCTCAGTCACTGCATCCCATTTCACTCAGTCAGTGCGTCCCTTTTCGGTCAGGCACTGTATCCCATTTCCCTCAGTCACTGCATCCCATTTCCCTCAGTCACTGCATCTCATTTCCCTCAGTCACTGCAACCCATTTCCCTCAGTCAATGTATCCCATTTGCATCAGTCACTGCATCCCATTTCACACAATCACTGCATCCCATTTCACTCAGACACTGCGTCTCATTTCCTTCAGTCACTGCATCCCATTTCCTTCAGTCACTGCGTCCCATTTCCATCAGTCACTGCATCACATTTCCGTCAATCACTGCATCCCATTCCCGTCAGTCAAGGCATCCCATTTCCGTGTGTCACTGCATTCCAATTCACTCAGTCACTGCATCGCATTTCCCACAGTCACTGCATCCCATTTCCATCAGTCACTATATCCCATTTCCATCAGTCATTGCAACCCATTTTCCCTCAGTCACTGCATCCCATTTCACTCAGTCACTGCATCCCATTTCCCTCAGTGATGCATCCCATTTCACTCAGCGACTGCATCCCATTTCACTCAGTGACTAAATCACATTTCACTCAGTCACTGCATCCGATTTCACTCAGTCACTGCATCCCATTTCAAGCAGTCACTGCATCCCATTTCACTCAATCACTGCATCACATTTCCATCAGTCACTGTTTCCCGTATCTCACAGATGATGCATTCAATTTCCCACACTCACTGCATCCCATTTCCCATAGTCACAGCATCACCTTTCCCTCAGTCTCTGCATCGCATTTCACTCCGTGATTGCATCCTCCTTCCTACAAATACTGCATCCCATGTCCCTCATTCACTGCATCGCATTTCACTCAGTCACTGCATCGCAATTCACTCAATCACTGCATCCCATTTCCCTCAGTCACTGCATCCCATTTCCCTCAGTCACTGCATCCCATTTCCCTCAATCACTGCATCCCATTTCACTCAGCCACTGCATCCTATTTCACTCAGTGACTGCATCACATTACACTCAGTGACTGAATCACAGTTCACTCAGTGACTGAATCACAGTACACTCAGTGAGTGCATCATATTTCACTCAGTGACGGAATCACATTTCACTGAGTCACTGCGTCCCATTTCACGCAGCCACTGCATCCCATTTCACTGAGTCACTGCATCGCATTTCACGCAGTCACTGCATCGCATTTCACGCAGTCACTGCATCCCATTCGACTCAGTCACTGCATCCCATTCCACTCAGTCACTGCATACCATTTCACTCAGTCAGTGCATACCATTTCACTCAGTCACTGCATCTCATTTCACTCAGGCACTGTATCCCATTTCCCTCACTCACTGCACCCCAAGTCCGCTCAGGCACTGCATCCCCATGAACTCAGTCACTGCATCCCATTTCCCTCAGGTACTGCATCACATTTCCATCAGACACTGCAGCTCATGTCACTCTGTCACTGCATCCCTTTTCCCTCAGTCACTGCATCCCATTTCACTCAGTCAGTGCGTCCCTTTTCGGTCAGGCACTGTATCCCATTTCCCTCAGTCACTGCATCCCATTTCCCTCAGTCACTGCATCTCATTTCCCTCAGTCACTGCAACCCATTTCCCTCAGTCAATGTATCCCATTTGCATCAGTCACTGCATCCCATTTCACACAATCACTGCATCCCATTTCACTCAGACACTGCGTCTCATTTCCTTCAGTCACTGCATCCCATTTCCTTCAGTCACTGCGTCCCATTTCCATCAGTCACTGCATCACATTTCCGTCAATCACTGCATCCCATTCCCGTCAGTCAAGGCATCCCATTTCCGTGTGTCACTGCATTCCAATTCACTCAGTCACTGCATCGCATTTCCCACAGTCACTGCATCCCATTTCCATCAGTCACTATATCCCATTTCCATCAGTCATTGCAACCCATTTTCCCTCAGTCACTGCATCCCATTTCACTCAGTCACTGCATCCCATTTCCCTCAGTGATGCATCCCATTTCACTCAGCGACTGCATCCCATTTCACTCAGTGACTAAATCACATTTCACTCAGTCACTGCATCCGATTTCACTCAGTCACTGCATCCCATTTCAAGCAGTCACTGCATCCCATTTCACTCAATCACTGCATCACATTTCCATCAGTCACTGTTTCCCGTATCTCACAGATGATGCATTCAATTTCCCACACTCACTGCATCCCATTTCCCATAGTCACAGCATCACCTTTCCCTCAGTCTCTGCATCGCATTTCACTCCGTGATTGCATCCTCCTTCCTACAAATACTGCATCCCATGTCCCTCAGTCACTGCATCGCATTTCACTCAGTCACTGCATCGCAATTCACTCAATCACTGCATCCCATTTCCCTCAGTCACTGCATCCCATTTCCCTCAGTCACTGCATCCCATTTCCCTCAATCACTGCATCCCATTTCACTCAGCCACTGCATCCTATTTCACTCAGTGACTGCATCACATTACACTCAGTGACTGAATCACAGTTCACTCAGTGACTGAATCACAGTACACTCAGTGAGTGCATCATATTTCACTCAGTGACGGAATCACATTTCACTGAGTCACTGCGTCCCATTTCACGCAGCCACTGCATCCCATTTCACTGAGTCACTGCATCGCATTTCACGCAGTCACTGCATCGCATTTCACGCAGTCACTGCATCCCATTCGACTCAGTCACTGCATCCCATTCCACTCAGTCACTGCATACCATTTCACTCAGTCAGTGCATACCATTTCACTCAGTCACTGCATCTCATTTCACTCAGGCACTGTATCCCATTTCCCTCACTCACTGCACCCCAAGTCCGCTCAGGCACTGCATCCCCATGAACTCAGTCACTGCATCCCATTTCCCTCAGGTACTGCATCACATTTCCATCAGACACTGCAGCTCATGTCACTCTGTCACTGCATCCCTTTTCCCTCAGTCACTGCATCCCATTTCACTCAGTCAGTGCGTCCCTTTTCGGTCAGGCACTGTATCCCATTTCCCTCAGTCACTGCACCCCATGACCGCTCGGGCACTGATTCCCTCTTCACTCAGAAACTCCTTCCCAGTACCTCTGTCACTGCAGCTCATGTCCCTCAGTCACTGCATCCTATTTCCCTCAGTCACTGCATCCCATGTCCCTCAGTCACTGCATCCCATGTCCCTTAGTCACTGCATCCCATGTCGCTCAGTCACTGCATCCCATTTCACACAATCACTGCATCCCATTTCACTCAGACACTGCGTCTCATTTCCTTCAGTCACTGCATCCCATTTCCATCAGTCACTGCATCACATTTCCGTCAATCACTGCATCCCATTCCCGTCAGTCAAGGCATCCCATTTCCGTGTGTCACTGCATTCCAATTCACTCAGTCACTGCATCGCATTTCCCACAGTCACTGCATCCCATTTCCATCAGTCACTATATCCCATTTCCATCAGTCATTGCAACTCATTTTCCCTCAGTCACTGCATCCCATTTCACTCAGTCACTGCATCCCATTTCCCTCAGTGATGCATCCCATTTCACTCAGCGACTGCATCCCATTTCACTCAGTGACTAAATCACATTTCACTCAGTCACTGCATCCGATTTCACTCAGTCACTGCATCCCATTTCAAGCAGTCACTGCATCCCATTTCACTCAATCACTGCATCACATTTCCATCAGTCACTGTTTCCCGTATCTCACAGATGATGCATTCAATTTCCCACACTCACTGCATCCCATTTCCCATAGTCACAGCATCTCCTTTCCCTCAGTCTCTGCATCGCATTTCACTCCGTGATTGCATCCTCCTTCCTACAAATACTGCATCCCATGTCCCTCAGTCACTGCATCGCACTTCACTCAGTCACTGCATCGCATTTCACTCAGTCACTGCATCCCATTTCCCTCAGTCACTGCATCCCATTTCACTCAGCCACTGCATCCTATTTCACTCAGTGACTGCATCACATTACACTCAGTGACTGAATCACAGTTCACTCAGTGACTGAATCACAGTACACTCAGTGAGTGCATCATATTTCACTCAGTGACGGAATCACATTTCACTGAGTCACTGCGTCCCATTTCACGCAGCCACTGCATCCCATTTCACGCAGTCACTGCATCCCATTTCACGCAGTCACTGCATCGCATTTCACGCAGTCACTGCATCCCATTTCACTCAGTCACTGCATCCCATTCCACTCAGTCACTGCATCTCATTTCACTCAGTCACTGCATCCCATTTCCCTCAGTCACTGCATCTCATTTCACTCAGGCACTGTATCCCATTTCCCTCACTCACTGCACCCCAAGTCCGCTCAGGCACTGCATCCCCATGAACTCAGTCACTCCTTCCCAGTACCTCAGTCACTGCATCCCATTTCCCTCAGGTACTGCATCACATTTCCATCAGATACTGCAGCTCATGTCACTCTGTCACTGCATCCCTTTTCCCTCAGTCACTGCATCCCATTTCACTCAGTCAGTGCGTCCCTTTTCGGTCAGGCACTGTATCCCATTTCCCTCAGTCACTGCACCCCATGCCCGCTCGGGCACTGATTCCCTATTAACTCAGAAACTCCTTCCCAGTACCTCTGTCACTGCAGCTCATGTCCCTCAGTCACTGCATCCTATTTCCCTCAGTCACTGCATCCCATGTCCCTCAGTCACTGCATCCCATGTCCCTTAGTCACTGCATCCCATGTCGCTCAGTCACTGCATCCCATGTCGCTCAGTCACTGCATCCCATTTCCCTCAGTCACTGCAACCCATTTCCCTCAGTCAATGTATCCCATTTGCATCAGTCACTGCATCCCATTTCACTCAATCACTGCATCCCATTTCCCTGAGTCACTGCATCCCATTTCACTCAGACACTGCATCTCATTTCCCTCAGTCACTGCATCCCATTTCCCTCAGTTACTGCATCCCATTTCCATCAGTCACTGCATCACATTTCCATTAATCACTGCATCCCATTTCCATCAGTCAAGGCATCCCATTTCCCTGTGTCACTGCATCCCAATTCAATCAGTCACTGCATCACATTTCCCACAGTCAGTGCATCCCATTTTCATCAGTCACTATATCCCATTTCCATCAGTCATTGCAACCCATTTGCCCTCAGTCACTGCATCCCATTTCCCACAGTCACTGCATCCCATTTCCATCAGTCACTATATCCCATTTCCCTCAGTCACTGCATCTCATTTCACTCAGTCACTGCATCTCATTTCACTCAGTCACTGCATCCCATTTCACTCAGTCACTGCATCCCATTTCACTCATTCACTGCATCCCATTTCACTCATTCACTGCATCCCCTTCACCACAGTCACTGCATCCCATTTCCATCAGTCACTGTTTCCCGTATCTCACAGACAGTGCATTCAATGCTTCTCATTTTACTCAGTCTCTGCAGCGCATGTCGCTCTGTCACTGCATCCAATTTCCATCAGTCAGTGCATCTCATATCACTCAGTCAGTGCATCGCATTTCACTCAGTCACTCCTACACAGTACCTCAGTCACTGCATCCCATTTCCCTCAGTCACTGCATCACATTTCACGCAGTCACTGCATTCTATTTCACTCAGTCACTGCATCCCATTTCACTCAGTCACTGCATCCCATTTCACTCAGTCACTGCATCCCATTCCACTCAGTCACTGCATCCCATTCCACTCAGTCACTGCATCCCATTCCACTCAGTCACTGCATACCATTTCACTCAGTCACTGCAAACCATTTCACTCAGTCAGTGCATCACATTTCCCTCAGTCACTGCATCCTATTTCCTCAGTCAATGCATCTCCTTTCCACAGTCACGGCAATTCCATTTCACTCAGTCACTGCGTCCCATTTCACTCAGTCACTGCGTCCCATTTCCATCAGTCACTGCATCCCATTTCCCACTGTCACTGCATCCCATTTCCCTCTGTCAATGCATCCCATTTCACTCAATCACTGCATCCCATTTCCCTGAGTCACTGCATCCCATTTCCCTGAGTCACTGCTTCCCATTTCCCTCAGTCACTGCATCCCATTTCCCTCAGTCAGTGCATCCCATTTCACTCAGTCAGTGCATCACATTTCCCTCAGTCACTGCATCCTATTTCCTCAGTCAATGCATCTCCTTTCCACAGTCACGGCAATTCCATTTCACTCAGTCACTGCGTCCCATTTCACTCAGTCACTGCGTCCCATTTCCATCAGTCACTGCATCCCATTTCCCACTGTCACTGCATCCCATTTCCCTCTGTCAATGCATCCCATTTCACTCAATCACTGCATCCCATTTCCCTGAGTCACTGCATCCCATTTCCCTGAGTCACTGCTTCCCATTTCCCTCAGTCACTGCATCACATTTCCCTCAGTCAGTGCATCCCATTTCCCTCAGTCACTGCATCCCATTTCCCTCAGTCACTGCATCCCATTTCACACAATCACTGCATCCCATTTCACTCAGACACTGCATCTCGTTTCCCTCAGTCACTGCATCCCATTTCCCTCAGTTACTGCATCCCATTTCCATCAGTCTCTGCATCACATTTCCATCAATCACTGCATCCCATTTCCTTCAGTCAAGGCATCCCATTTCCCTGTGTCACTGCATCCCAATTCACTCAGTCACTGCATCGCATTTCCCACAGTCAGTGCATCCCATTTTCATCAGTCACGATATCCCATTTCCATCAGTCATTGCAACCCATTTTCCCTCAGTCACTGCATCCCATTTCCCACAGTCACTGCATCCCATTTCCATCAGTCACTATATCCCATTTCCATCAGTCACTATATCCCATTTCCATCACTCACTGCAACCCATTTTCCCTCAGTGACTGCATCCCATTTCACTCAGTCACTGCATCCCATTTCCCTCAGTCACTGCATCCCATTTCACTCAGTCGCTGCATCCCCTTCACCACAGTCACTGCATCCCATTTCCATCAGTCACTGTTTCCCGTATCTCACAGACAGTGCATTCAATGCTTCTCATTTTACTCAGTCTCTGCAGCGCATGTCGCTCTGTCACTGCATCCAATTTCCATCAGTCAGTGCCTCTCATATCACTCAGTCAGTGAATCGCATTTCACTCAGTCACTGCATCACATTTCAATCAGACACTGCATATCATTTCACTCAGTCACTGCACCTCATGTCACTCTATCACTGCATCCAATTTCCATCAGTCACTGCATCCCATTTCACTCAGTGATGCATCCCATTTCACTCAGTGACTGCATCCCAATTCACTCAGTGACTGAATCACATTTCACTCAGTCACTGCATCGCATTTCACGCAGTCACTGCATCGCATTTCACTCAGTCACTGCATCCCATTTCACTCAGTCACTGCATCTCCTTCAACACAGTTACTGCATCCCATTTCCCTCAGTCACTGCATCTCATTTCCCTCAGTCACTGCATCTCATTTCCCTCAGTCACTGCATCCCATTTCCCTCAGTCACTGCATCTCATTTCTTTCAGTCACTGCAACCCATTTCCCTCAGTCAATGTATCCCATTTGCATCAGTCACTGCATCCGATTTGCATCAGTCACTGCATCCCATTTCACACAATCACTGCATCCCATTTCACTCAGACACTGCATCTCATTTCCTTCAGTCACTGCATCCCATTTCCCTCAGTCACTACGTCCTATTTCCATCAGTCACTGCATCACATTTCCGTCAATCACTGCATCCCATTCCCGTCAGTCAAGGCATCCCATTTCCGTGTGTCATTGCATTCCAATTCACTCAGTCACTGCATCGCATTTCCCACAGTCACTGCATCACATTTCCATCAGTCACTATATCCCATTTCCATCAGTCATTGCAACCCATTTTCCCTCAGTCACTGCATCCCATTTCACTCAGTCTCTGCATCCCATTTCCCTCAGTGATGCATCCCATTTCACTCAGCGACTGCATCCCATTTCACTCAGTGACTAAATCACATTTCACTCAGTCACTGCATCCGATTTCACTCAGTCACTGCATCCCATTTCAAGCAGTCACTGCATCCCATTTCACTCAATCACTGCATCACATTTCCATCAGTCACTGTTTCCCGAGCGGGTCAGGGCTGCAGGGGCAAGTCCCTGTCAGCGGGACAGGACTGCGGGGGGCAAGTTGCAGTGAGCGGGTCAGGGCTGCGGGGGGCAGTCCCTCTGAGTGGGTCAGGACTGCGGGGGGCAAGTCGCAGTGAGCGGGTCAGGACTGAGGGGGGCAAGTCGCAGTGAGCGGGTCAGGACTGAGGGGGGCAAGTCGCAGTGAGCGGGTCAGGACTGCGGGGGGACAGTCGCAGTGAGCGGGTCAGGTCTGCGGGGGGACAGTCGCAGTGAGCGGGTCAGGTCTGCGGGGGGACAGTCGCAGTGAGCGGGTCAGGGCTGCAGGGGCAAGTCCCTGTCAGCGGGACAGGGCTGCGGGGGCCAGTCCCTGTGAGCGGGTTACGGCTGTGGGGGCCAGGCCCTGTGAGCGGGTCAGGGCTGCGGGGGGCAAGTTGCAGTGAGCGGGTCAGGGCTGCGAGGGCCAGTCGCTCAGAGCGGGTCAGGGCTGCGGGGGCGAGTCGCTGTGAGCGGGTCAGGGGTGCGGGGGCCAGTCCCTGTCAGCGGGACAGGACTGCGGGGGGCAAGGCGGAGTGAGCGGGTTACGGCTGTGGGGGCTAGGCCCTGTGAGTGGGTCAGGGGTGCGGGGGGCAAGTTGCAGTGAGCGGGTCAGGGCTGCGAGGGCTAGTCCCTCTGAGCGGGTCAGGGCTGCAGGGGGCAAGTCGCAGTGAGCGGGTCAGGACTGCGGGGGGCAAGTCGCAGTGAGCGGGACAGGTCTGCGGGGGCAAGTCGCAGCGAGCGGGTCAAGTGTGCGGGGGGCAAGTCGAGTGAGCAGGTCAGGGCTGCGGGGGCCAGTCCCTGTCAGCGGGACAGGACTGCGGGGAAAAAGTTGCAGTGAGAGGGTCAGGGCTGCGGGAGCCAGGCCCTGTGAGCGGGTCAGGGCTGCGGGGGGCAAGTCGCAGTGAGCGGGTCAGGGCTGCGGGGGCCAGGCCCTGTGAGCGGGTCAGGGCTGCGGGGGCCAGTCCCTCTGAGCGGGTCAGGACTGCAGGGGGGAAGTCGCAGTTAGCGGGTCAGGACTGAGGGGGGCAAGTCGCAGTGAGCGGGTCAGGTCGGCGGGGGGTGTGTCGCAGTGAGCGGGTCAGGGCTGCGGGGGGCAAGTCGCAGTGAGCGGGTCAGGGCTGCGGGGGGCAAGTCGCAGTGAGCCGGTCAGGTCTGTGGGGGGACAAGTCGCAGTGAGCGAGTCAGGGCAGCGGGGGGGCTAGTCGCAGTGAGCGGGTCAGGGCGGCGGGGGGCAAGTCGCAGTAAGTGGGTCAGGGCTGCGGGGGGCAGTGTCGCAGTGAGCGGGTCAGGGCTGCGGGGTGCCAGTACCTGTCAATGGGACAGGGTTGCTGGGGGCAGGTCCCTGTCATCGGGACAGGACTGCGGGGGGCAAGTCGCAGTGAGCGGATCAGGACTGCGGGGGCCTGTCCCTCTGAGTGGGTCAGGACTGCGGGGGGCAAGTCGTAGTGAGCGGGTCAGGGCTGCGGGGGGCAGTCCCTCTGAGCGGGTCACGGCTGCCAGGGACAGTCCCTCTGAGCGGGTCAGGGCTGCGGGGGCCAGTTCCTCTGAGCGGGTCAGGGCTGCGGGGGGCAAGGCGCAGTGAGCGGGTCAGGTCTGCGGGAAGCAACTCGCAGTAAGCGGGTCAGGGCCGCGGGGGGCCAGTCCCTCTGAGCGGGTCAGGGCTGAGGGGGCCAGTCCCTCTGAGCGGCTCAGGGCTGAGGGGGCCAGTCCCTC
Organism: Stegostoma tigrinum; assembly: GCF_030684315.1. Lineage (NCBI taxonomy): Eukaryota > Metazoa > Chordata > Chondrichthyes > Orectolobiformes > Stegostomatidae > Stegostoma > Stegostoma tigrinum. The sequence goes on along the minus strand of NW_026728186.1, from coordinate 185,872 downwards.
TGAGTGGGTCAGGGCTGCGGGGGGCAAGGTGCAGTGACTGGATCAGGGCTGCAGGGGGACAGTCGCAGTGAGCGGGTCAGGGCTGCAGGGGCCAGTCCCTGAGAGCGGGTCAGGGCTGCGGGGGAGTGTCCCTGTGAGCGGGTCACGGCTGTGGGGGCCAGTCCCTGTGAGCGGTTCAGGACTGAAGGGGGCAAGTCGCAGTCAGCGGGTCAGGACTGAGGGGGGGCAAGTCGCAGTGAGTGGGTCAGGGCTGCGGGGGCCAGTCCCTGTGAGGGGGTTACGGCTGCGGGGGCCAAGCCCTGTGAGCGGGTCAGGGCTGCGGGGGGCAGGTTTCAGTGAGCGGGTCAGGACTGAGGGGTGCCAGTCCCTGTGAGCGGGTCAGGGCTGCGGGGCCAGTCCCTGTCAGCGGGACAGGACTGCGGGGGGCAAGTCGCAGTCAGCGGGGTCAGGACTGCGGGGGGCAAGTCGCAGTGAGCGGGACAGGTCTGCGGGGGACAAGGCGGAGTGAGCGGGTCAGGGCAGTGGGGGCAAGTCCCTGTCAGCGGGACAGGACTGCGGGGAAAAAGTTGCAGTGAGAGGGTCAGGGCTGCGGGGGCCAGGCCCTGTGAGCGGGACAGGACTGCGGGGGGCAAGTCGCAGTGAGCGGGTCTGGACTGCGGCGGGCAAATCACAGTGAGCGGGTCAGGTCTGCGGGAAGCAACTCGCAGTAAGTGGTTCAGGGCTGCGGGGGGCCAGTCCCTCTGAGTGGGTCAGGGCTGCGGGAGCCAGTCCCTCTGAGCGGCTCAGGGCTGCAGGGGCCAGTCCCTCTGAGCGGGTCAGGGCTGCGGGGGGCAAGGCGCAGTGACTGGATCAGGGCTGCGGGGGGACAGTCGCAGTTAGCGGGTCAGGGCTGCAGGGGCAAGTCCCTGACAGCGGGGCAGGACTGCGGGGGCCAGTCCCTGTGAGCGGGTTATGGCTGTGGGGACCAGGCCCTCTGAGTGGGTAAGGGCTGCGGGGGGCAGGTTGCAGTGAGCGGGTCAGGGCAGCGGGGCCAGTCCCTCTGAGCGGGTCAGGACTGCAGGGGGCAAGTCGGAGTGAGCGAGTCAGGTCTGCGGCGGCCAGTCCCTGTGAGCGGTTCAGGGCTGCGGCGGGCCAGTACCTGTGAGCGGGTCAGGGCTGCGGGGGCCAGTCCCTGTGAGCGGGTCACGGCTGCGGGGGCCAGTCCCTGTGAGCGGGTCACGGCTGCGGGGGCCAGTCCCTGTGAGGGGTTCAGGACTGCAGGGGGCAAGTCGCAGTGAGCGGGTCAGGACTGAGGGGTGCCAGTCCCTGTGAGCGGGTCAGGGCTGCGGAGGCCAGTCGCTGTGAGCGGGTCAGGGCTGCGGGGCCAGTCCCTGTCAGCGGGACAGGACTGCGGGGGGCAAGTCGCAGTCAGCGGGTCAGGGCCGCGGGGGGCCAGTCCCTCTGAGCAGGTCAGGGCTGAGGGGGCCAGTCCCTCTGAGTGGGTCAGGGCTGCGGGGGGCAAGGTGCAGTGACTGGATCAGGGCTGCAGGGGGACAGTCGCAGTGAGCGGGTCAGGGCTGCAGGGGCCAGTCCCTGAGAGCGGGTCAGGGCTGCGGGGGAGTGTCCCTGTGAGCGGGTCACGGCTGTGGGGGCCAGTCCCTGTGAGCGGTTCAGGACTGAGGGGGGGCAAGTCGCAGTGAGCGGGTCAGGGCTGCGGGGGCCAGTCCCTGTGAGGGGGTTACGGCTGCGGGGGCCAAGCCCTGTGAGCGGGTCAGGGCTGCGGGGGGCAGGTTTCAGTGAGCGGGTCAGGACTGAGGGGTGCCAGTCCCTGTGAGCGGGTCAGGGCTGCGGGGCCAGTCCCTGTCAGCGGGACAGGACTGCGGGGGGCAAGTCGCAGTCAGCGGGGTCAGGACTGCGGGGGGCAAGTCGCAGTGAGCGGGACAGGTCTGCGGGGGACAAGGCGGAGTGAGCGGGTCAGGGCAGTGGGGGCAAGTCCCTGTCAGCGGGACAGGACTGCGGGGAAAAAGTTGCAGTGAGAGGGTCAGGGCTGCGGGGGCCAGGCCCTGTGAGCGGGACAGGACTGCGGGGGGCAAGTCGCAGTGAGCGGGTCTGGACTGCGGCGGGCAAATCACAGTGAGCGGGTCAGGTCTGCGGGAAGCAACTCGCAGTAAGTGGTTCAGGGCTGCGGGGGGCCAGTCCCTCTGAGTGGGTCAGGGCTGCGGGAGCCAGTCCCTCTGAGCGGCTCAGGGCTGCAGGGGCCAGTCCCTCTGAGCGGGTCAGGGCTGCGGGGGGCAAGGCGCAGTGACTGGATCAGGGCTGCGGGGGGACAGTCGCAGTTAGCGGGTCAGGGCTGCAGGGGCAAGTCCCTGACAGCGGGGCAGGACTGCGGGGAAAAAGTTGCAGTGAGAGGGTCAGGGCTGCGGGGGCCAGGCCCTGTGAGCGGGACAGGACTGCGGGGGGCAAGTCGCAGTGAGCGGGTCTGGACTGCGGCGGGCAAATCACAGTGAGCGGGTCAGGTCTGCGGGAAGCAACTCGCAGTAAGTGGTTCAGGGCTGCGGGGGGCCAGTCCCTCTGAGTGGGTCAGGGCTGCGGGAGCCAGTCCCTCTGAGCGGCTCAGGGCTGCAGGGGCCAGTCCCTCTGAGCGGGTCAGGGCTGCGGGGGGCAAGGCGCAGTGACTGGATCAGGGCTGCGGGGGGACAGTCGCAGTGAGCGGGTCAGGGCTGCAGGGGCAAGTCCCTGACAGCGGGGCAGGACTGCGGGGGCCAGTCCCTGTGAGCGGGTTATGGCTGTGGGGACCAGGCCCTCTGAGTGGGTAAGGGCTGCGGGGGGCAAGTTGCAGTGAGCGGGTCAGGGCTGCGAGGGCCAGTCCCTCTGAGCGGGTCAGGACTGCAGGGGGCTAGTCGCAGTGAGCGGGTCAGGACTGCGGGGGGCAAGTCGCAGTGAGCGGGACAGGTCTGCGGGGGCAAGTCGCAGTGAGCGGGTCAGGTGTGCGGGGGGCAAGTCGAGTGAGCAGGTCAGGGCTGCGGGGGCCAGTCCCTGTCAGCGGGACAGGACTGCGGGGGGCAAGTCCCTGTCAGCGGGACAGGACTGCGGGGGGCAAGTTGCAGTGAGCGGGTCAGGGCTGCGGGGGCCAGTCGCAGTGAGCGGATCAGGGCTGCAGGGGCAAGTCCCTGTCAGCGGGACAGGACTGCGGGAGGCAAGTTGCAGTGAGCGGGTCAGGGCTGCGGGGGCCAGTCCCTGTGAGGGGGTTACGGCTGCGGGGGCCAAGCCCTGTGAGCGGGTCAGGGCTGCGGGGGGCAGGTTGCAGTGAGCGGGTCAGGGCAGCGGGGCCAGTCCCTCTGAGCGGGTCAGGACTGCAGGGGGCAAGTCGGAGTGAGCGAGTCAGGTCTGCGGCGGCCAGTCCCTGTGAGCGGTTCAGGGCTGCGGCGGGCCAGTACCTGTGAGCGGGTCAGGGCTGCGGGGGCCAGTCCCTGTGAGCGGGTCACGGCTGCGGGGGCCAGTCCCTGTGAGCGGGTCACGGCTGCGGGGGCCAGTCCCTGTGAGGGGTTCAGGACTGCAGGGGGCAAGTCGCAGTGAGCGGGTCAGGACTGAGGGGTGCCAGTCCCTGTGAGCGGGTCAGGGCTGCGGAGGCCAGTCGCTGTGAGCGGGTCAGGGCTGCGGGGCCAGTCCCTGTCAGCGGGACAGGACTGCGGGGGGCAAGTCGCAGTCAGCGGGGTCAGGACTGCGGGGGGCAAGTCGCAGTGAGCGGGACAGGTCGGCGGGGGACAAGGCGGAGTGAGCGGGTCAGGGCAGTGGGGCGCAAGTCGCAGTGAGCGGATCAGGGCTGCAGGGGGCCAGTCGCAGTGAGCGGGTCAGGGCTGCAGGGGCAAGTCCCTGTCAGCGGGACAGGACTGCGGGGAAAAAGTTGCAGTGAGAGGGTCAGGGCTGCGGGGGCCAGGCCCTGTGAGCGGGTCAGGGCTGCGGGGGGCAAGTTGCAGTGAGCGGGTCAGGGCTGCGGGGGCCAGTCCCTCTGAGCGGGTCAGGACTGCAGGGGGCAAGTCGCAGTGAGCGGGTCGGGACTGAGGGGGGCAAGTCGCAGTGAGCGGGTCAGGTCTGCGGGGGGTGTGTCGCAGTGAGTGGGTCAGGTCTGCGGGGGGTGTGTCGCAGTGAGCGGGTCAGGGCTGCGGGGGGCAATTCGCTGTGAGCCGGTCAGGCCTGAGGGGGACAAGTCGCAGTGAGCGGGTCAGGGCTGCGGGGGGCAGTGTCGCAGTGAGCGGGTCAGGGCTGCGGGGGGCCAGTCCCTGTCAGCGGGACAGGGTTGCTGGGGGCAAGTCCCTGTCAGCGGGACAGGACTTCGGGGGGCAAATCACAGCGAGCGGGTCAGGTCTGCGGGAAGCAACTCGCAGTAAGTGGGTCAGGGCTGCGGGGGGCCAGTCCCTCTGAGCGGCTCAGGGCTGCAGGGGCCAGTCCCTCTGAGCGGGTCAGGGCTGCGGGGGGCAAGGCGCAGTGACTGGATCAGGGCTGCGGGGGGACAGTCGCAGTGAGCGGGTCAGGGCTGCAGGGGCAAGTCCCTGACAGCGGGGCAGGACTGCGGGGGCCAGTCCCTGTGAGCGGGTTACGGCTGTGGGGGCCAGGCCCTGTGAGTGGGTAAGGGCTGCGGGGGGCAAGTTGCAGTGAGCGGGTCAGATCTGCGAGGGCTAGTCCCTCTGAGCGGGTCAGGACTGCAGGGGGCAAGTTGCAGTGAGCGGGTCAGGACTGCGGGGGGCAAGTCGCAGTGCGCGGGACAGGTCTGCGGGGGCACGTCGCAGCGAGCGTGTCAGGTGTGCGGGGGGCAAGTCGAGTGAGCAGGTCAGGGCTGCGGGGGCCAGTCCCTGTCAGCGGGACAGGACTGCGGGGGGGGCAAGTCGCAGTGAGCGGGTCAGGACTGCGGGGGGCAAGTCGCAGTGAGCGGGACAGGGCTGCAGGGGCAAGTCCCTGTCAGCGGGACAGGACTGCGGGGAAAAAGTTGCAGTGAGAGGGTCAGGGCTGCGGGGGCCAGGCCCTGTGAGCGGGTCAGGGCTGCGGGGGGCAAGTTGCAGTGAGCGGGTCAGGGCTGCGGGGGCCAGTCCCTCTGAGCGGGTCAGGACTGCAGGGGGCAAGTCGCAGTGAGCGGGTCAGGTCTAAGGGGGGCAAGTCGCAGTGAGCGGGTCAGGACTGCGGGGGGCAAGTCGCAGTGAGCGGGTCAGGTCTGCGGGGGGTGTGTCGCAGTGAGCAGGTCAGGGCTGCGGGGGGCAAGTCGCAGTGAGCCGGTCAGGTCAGCGGGGGGACAAGTCGCAGTGAGCGGGTCAGGGCGGCGGGGGGCAGTGTCGCAGTGAGCAGGTCAGGGCTGCGGGGTGCCAGTACCTGTCAGCGGGACAGGGTTGCCGGGGGCAAGTCCCTGTCAGCGGGACAGGACTGCGGAAGGCAAGTCGCAGTGAGCGGGTGAGGACTGCGGGGGGCAAGTCGCAGTGAGAGGGTCAGGTCTGCGGGGGGCAAGTCGCAGTGAGCGGGTCAGGTCTGCGGGGGGCAAGTCGCAGTGAGCCGGTCAGGGCTGCCGGGGGTCAGTTGCAGTGAGCGGGTCAGGGCTGCGGGGGCAAGTCCCTGTCAGCGGGACAGGACTGCGGGGGGCAAGTCGCAGTGAGCGAGTCTGGACTGCGGGGGGCAAATCACAGTGAGCGGGTCAGGTCTGCGGGAAGCAACTCGCAGTAAGCGGGTCAGGGCTGCGGGGGGCCAGTCCCTCTGAGCGGCTCAGGGCTGCAGGGGCCAGTCCCTGTGAGCGGGTCAGGGCTGCGGGGGCCAGTCCCTCTGAGCGGGTGAGGGCTGCGGGGGCAAGTCCCTGTCAGCGGGACAGGACTGCAAGGTGCAGGTCCCTGTCAGCGGGACAGGACTGCAAGGTGCAGGTCCCTGTGAGCGGGTCAGGGCTGCGGGGGGCAAGTCGCAGTGAGAGGGTCAGGACTGCGGGGGCAAGTTCCTGTCAGCGGGACAGGACTGCAAGGGGCAAGTCCCTGTGAGCGGGTCAGGGCTGCGGGGGAAAAGTCGCAGTGAGTGGGTCAGGGCTGCGGGGGCAAGTTCCTGTCAGCGGGAAAGGACTGCGGTGGGCAAGTCCCTGTCAGCGGGACACTACTGCGGGGGGCAAGTCGCAATGAGCGGGTCAGGTCTGCGGGGGGCAAGTCGCAGTGAGCAGGTCAGGTCTGCGGGGGCCAAGTCGCAGTGAGCGGAGCAGGGCTGCGGGTGGCCAGTCCCTGTGAGCGGGTGAGGGCTGCGGGGGGCAAGTCGCAGTGAGTGGGTCAGGGCTGCGGGGGCCAGTCCCTGTCAGAGGGACAGGTGTGCAAGGGGCAAGTGCCTGTCAGCGGGACAGGACTGCCGGGGGCAAGTCGCAGTGAGCGGGTCAGGGCTGCGGGGGCATGTCCCTGTCAGCGGGACAGGACTGCAGGGGGGCCGATCCCCGTGAGCGGGTCAGGGCTGCGGGGGGCAAGTCGCAGTGAGCGGGTCAGGGCTGTCGGGAGCCAGTCGCAATGAGCGGGTCAGGGCTGCGGGGGCATGTCCCTGTCAGCGGGACAGGACTGCAGGGGGCCGGTGCCCGTGAGCGGGTCAGGGCTGCGGGGGGCCAGTCCCTGTGCGCGGGTCAGGGCTGCGGGGGCCAGTCCCTGTGAGCGGGTCAGGGCTGCGGGGGGCAAGTTGCAGTGAGCGGGTCAGGACTGCGGGGGCATTTCCTGTCAGCGGGACAGGACTGCAGGGGAGCCGATCCCCGTGAGCGGGTCAGGGCTGCGGGGGGCAAGTCGCAGTGAGCGGGTCAGGGCTGTCGGGAGCCAGTCGCAATGAGCGGGTCAGGGCTGCGGGGGCATGTCCCTGTCAGCGGGACAGGACTGCAGGGGGCCGATGCCCGTGAGCGGGTCAGGGCTGCGGGGGGCCAGTCCCTGTGCGCGGGTCAGGGCTGCGGGGGCCAGTCCCTGTGAGCGGGTCAGGGCTGCGGGGGGCAAGTTGCAGTGAGCGGGTCAGGACTGCGGGGGCATTTCCTGTCAGCGGGACAGGACTGCAAGGGGCATGTCCCTGTGAGCGGGTCAGGGCTGCGGGGGGCAAGTCGCAGTGAGCGGGTCAGGGCTGCGGGGGCAAGTTCCTGTCAGCGGGACAGGACTGCAAGGGGCAAGTCCCTGTGAGCGGGTCAGGGCTGCGGGGGGCCGGTCCCCGTGAGCGGGTCAGGGCTGCGGGGGGCTGGTCCCCGTGAGCGGGGTCAGGGCTGCGGGGGCAAGTCACAGTGAGCGGGTCAGGGCTGCGGGGGCCAGTCCCTGAGAGCGGGTCACGGCTCCGGGGGTCAGTCCCTCTGAGCGGGTCAGGGCTGCGGGGGCAAGTCCCTGACAGCGGGACAGGACTGCGGTGGGCAAGTCCCTGTCAGCGGGACAGTACTGCGGGGGGCAAGTCGCAATGAGCGGGTCAGGTCTGCGGGGGGCAAGTCGCAGTGAGCGGGTCAGGGCTGCGGGGGCCAGTCCCTGTCAGAGGGACAGGTGTGCAAGGAGCAAGTGCCTGTCAGCGGGACAGGACTGCCGGGGGCAAGTCGCAGTGAGCGGGTCAGGGATGCGGGGGCATGTCCCTGTCAGCGGGACAGGACTGCAGGGGGGCCGATCCCCGTGAGCGGGTCAGGGCTGCGGGGGGCAAGTCGCAGTGAGTGGGTCAGGGCTGTCGGGGGCCAGTCGCAATGAGCGGGTCAGTGCTGCGGGGGCATGTCCCTGTCAGCGGGACAGGACTGCAGGGGGCCGGGGCCCGTGAGCGGGTCAGGGCTGCGGGGGGCCAGTCCCTGTGAGCGGGTCAGGGCTGCGTGGGCCAGTCCCTGTGAGCGGGTCAGGGCTGCGGGGGGCAAGTCGCAGTGAGCGGGTCAGGACTGCGGGGGGCAAGTCGCAGTGAGCGGGTCAGGGCTGCGGGGCCCATTCCCTGTCAGAGGGACAGGTGTGCAAGGGGCAAGTGCCTGTCAGCGGGACAGGACTGCCGGGGGCAAGTCGCAGTGAGCGGGTCAGGGCTGCGGGGGCATGTCCCTGTCAGCGGGACAGGACTGCAGGGGGGCCCATCCCCGTGAGCGGGTCAGGGCTGCGGGGGGCAAGTCGCAGTGATCGGGTCAGGGCTGTCGGGGGCCAGTCGCAATGAGCGGGTCAGGGCTGCGGGGGCATGTCCCTGTCAGCGGGACAGGACTGCAGGGGGCAAGTCCCTGTCAGCGGGACAGGACTGCGGGGGACAAGTCCCTGTCAGCGGGACATAACTGCGGGGGGCAAGTCGCAGTGAGCGGGTCACGTCTGCGGGGGGCAAATCGCAGTGAGCGGGTCAGGGCTGCGGTGGGCAAGTCGCAGTGAGCGGGTCAGGGCTGTGGGGGTCAGTCCCTGTCAGAGGGACAGGACAGCGGGGGGCAAGTCCCTGTCAGCGGGACAGGACTGCAGGGGGCAAGACCCTGTCAGCGGGTCAGGGCTGCGGGGGCCAGTCCCTGTCAGCGTGACAGGACTGCGGGGGGCAAGTCGCAGTGAGCGGGTCAGGTCTGCGGGGGGCAAGTCATAGTGAGCGGGTCAGGACTGGGGGGGCAAGTCGCAGTCAGCGGGTCAGGGCTGCGGGGGACAAGTCCCTGTCAGCGTGACAGGACTGCGCGGGGCAAGTCGCAGTGAGCGGGTCAGGACTGCGGGGGGCAAGTCGCAGTGAGCGGGTCAGGGCTGCGGGGGCCAGTCCCTGTCAGCGGGACAGGACTGCAAGGGGCAAGTGCTTGTCAGCGGGACAGGACTGCAGGGGGCAAGTCCCTGTCAGCGGGTCAGGGCTCCGGGTGGCCAGTCCATGTGAGCGGGTCAGGGCTGCGGGGGCCAGTCACTGTGATCGGGTCAGGGCTGCAGGCGGAAGTCGCAGTGAGCAGGTCAGGGATACGGGGGACAGTCCCTCTGAGCGGGACAGGAATGAGGGAGGCAAGTCGCAGTGAGCGTGTCAGGTCTGCGGGGGGCAAGTCTCAGTGAGCGGGTCAGGGCTGCGGGGGGCCAGTCGCAGTAAGTGGGTCAGGGCTGCGGGGGCAAGTCCCTGTCAGCGGGACAGGACTGCGGGGGACAAGTCGCAGTGAGCGGGTCAGGGCTGCGGGGGCCAGTCCCTCTGTGCGGGTCAGGGCTGCGGGGCCAGTCCCTCTGAGCGGGTCAGGGCTGCAGGCGGAAGTCGCCGTGAGCGGGTCAGGGATACGGGGGCCAGTCCCTCTGAGCGGGTCAGGACTGCGGGGGGCAAGTCACAGTGAGGTGGTCAGGGCAGCGGGAGGCCAGTCCCTGTGAGCGGGCCAGGGCTGCGGGGGCCAGTGCCTGTCAGCGGGACAAGACTGCGGGGGGCAAGTCCCTGTCAGCGGGACAGGACTGCAGGGGGCAAGTCGCAGTGAGCGTGTCAGGACTTGGGGGGGGTCAGTCGCAGTGAGCGGGTCAGGTCTGCGGTGGGCAAGTCGCAGTGAGCGGGTCAGGTCTGCGGGGGGCAAGTTGCAGTGAGCCGGTCAGGGCTGCCGGGGGCCAGTCCCTGTGTGCGGGTCAGGGCTGCGGTGGCCAGTCCCTGTGAGAGGGTCAGGGGTGCGGGGGCCAGTCCCTGTCAGCGGGACAAAACTGCGGGGGGCAAATCGCAGTGAGCGGGTCAGGACTGCGGTGGGCAAGTCGCAGTGAGCGGGTCAGGGCTGCAGGGGCCAGTCCCTGTCAGAGGGACAGGACAGCGGGGGGCAAGTCCCTGTCGGCGGGACAGGACTGCAGGGGGAAAGTCCCTGTCAGCAGTTCAGGGCGGCGGGGGCCAGTCCCTATCTGCGTGACAGGACTGCGGGGGGCAAGTCGCAGTGAGCGGGTCAGGGCTGCGGCGGGCAGTCCCTGTCAACGTGACAGGATTGCCGGGGGCAAGTCGCAGTGAGCGGGTAAGGGCTGCGGGGGCCAAGTCGCAGTGAGCGGGTCAGGACTGGAGGGGCAAGTCACAGTGAGCGGGTGAGGGCTGCGGGGGCAGTCCGTCTGAGCGGCTCAGGGCTGTGGGGGCAAGTCCCTGTCAGCGGGACAGGACTGCGGGGGCAAGTCGCAGTGAGCGGGTCAAGACTGCGGGGCTCAAGTCGCTGTGAGCGGGTCAGGGCAGCGGGGGGCAAGTCGCAGTGAGCGTGTCAGGGCTGCGGGGGCCAGTCCCTGTCAGCGGGACAGGACTGCAAGGGGCTAGTGCTTGTCAGCGGGACAGGACTGCGGGGGGCAAGTCCCTGTCAGCGGGACAGGACTGCGGGGGGCAAGTTGCAGTGAGCAGGTCAGGACTGCGGGGGGTAAGTCGCAGTGAGCGGGTCAGGTCTACGGTGGGCAAGTCGCAGTGAGCGGGTCAGGGCTGCGGGGGACAAGTCGCAGTGAGCGGATCAGGGCTGCGGGGGCCAGTCCCTGTCAGAGGGACAGGACTGCAAGGGGCAAGTGCCTGTCAGCTGGACAGGACTGCAAGGGGCAAGTGCATGTCAGCGGGACAGGACTGCAAGGGGCAAGTCGCAGTGAGCGGGTCAGGTCTTCGGGGGGCAAATCGCAGTGAGCGGGTCAGGACTGCGGTGGGCAAGTCGCAGTGAGCGGGTCAGGGCTGCGGGGGCCAGTCCCTGTCAGAGGGACAGGACAGCGGGGGGCAAGTCCCGGTCGGCGGGACAGGACTGCAGGGGGAAAGTCCTTGTCAGCGGGTCAGGGCTGCGGCGGCCAGTCCCTGTCCGCGTGACAGGACTGTGGGGGGCAAGTCGCAGTGAGCCGGTCAGGGCTGCGGGGGCCAGTCCCTCTGAGCGGGTGAGGGCTGCGGGGGCAAGTCCCTGTCAGCGGGACAGGACTGCAAGGTGCAGGTCCCTGTCAGCGGGACAGGACTGCAAGGGGCAAGTACCTGTGAGCGGGTCAGGGCTGCGTGAGCCAGTCCCTCTGAGCGGGTGAGGGCTGCGGGGGCAAGTCCCTGTCAGCGGGACAGGACTGCAAGGTGCAGGTCCCTATCAGCGGGACAGGACTGCAAGGTGCAGGTCCCTGTGAGCGGGTCAGGGCTGCGGGGGGCAAGTCGCAGTGAGAGGGTCAGGACTGCGGGGGCAAGTTCCTGTCAGCGGGACAGGACTGCAAGGGGCAAGTCGCTGTCAGCGGGTCAGGGCTGTGGGGGACAGTCCCTGTCAGCGGGTCAGGGCTGCCGGGGGCCAGTCCCTGTGAGCGGGACAGGGCTGCCGGGGGCCAGTCCCTGTGAGCGGGACAGGACTGCGGGGGCAAGTTCCTGTCAGCGGGACAGGACTGCAAGGGGCAAGTCCCTGTGAGCGGGTCAGGGCTGCGGGGGGCAAGTCGCAGTGAGCGGGTCAGGGCTGCGGGGGCCAGTCCCTGTCAGAGGGACAGGACAGCGGGGGGCAAGTCCCTGTCGGCGGGACAGGACTGCAGGGGGAAAGTCCCTGTCAGCGGGTCAGGGCTGCGGCGGCCAGTCCCTGTCCGCGTGACAGGATTGTGGGGGGCAAGTCGCAGTGAGCGGGTCAGGGCTGCGGGGGCCAGTCCCTCTGAGCGGGTGAGGGCTGCGGGGGCAAGTCCCTGTCAGCGGGACAGGACTGCAAGGTGCAGGTCCCTGTCAGCGGGACAGGACTGCAAGGGGCAAGTACCTGTGAGCGGGTCAGGGCTGCGTGAGCCAGTCCCTCTAAGCGGGTCAGGGCTGCGGGGGCAAGTCCCTGTCAGCGGGACAGGACTGCAAGGTGCAGGTCCCTATCAGCGGGACAGGACTGCAAGGTGCAGGTCCCTGTGAGCGGGTCAGGGCTGCGGGGGGCAAGTCACAGTGAGAGGGTCAGGACTGCGGGGGCAAGTTCCTGTCAGCGGGACAGGACTGCAAGGGGCAAGTCCCTGTGAGCGGGTCAGGGCTGCGGGGGGCAAGTCGCAGTGAGCGGGTCAGGACTGCGGGGGCAAGTTCCTGTCAGCGGGACAGGACTGCGGTGGGCAAGTCGCAATGAGCGGGTCAGGTCTGCGGGGGGCAAGTCGCAGTGAGCAGGTCAGGTCTGCGGGGGCCAAGTCACAGTGAGCGGAGCAGGGCTGCGGGTGGCCAGTCCCTGTGAGCGGGTGAGGGCTGCGGGAGACAGTCACTGGGAGCGGGTCAGGGCTGCAGGCAGAAGTCACAGTGAGCGGGCCAGGGATACGGGGGCCAGTCTCTGAGTGGGTCAGGACTGCGGAAGGCAAGTCGCAGTAAGCGGGTCAGGTCAGCGGGGGGCAAGTCACAGTGAGCGGGTCAGGGCTGCGGGGGGCAAGTCGCAGTGAGCTAGTCAGGACAGCGGGGGGCCAGTCCTTGTGAGTGGGTCAGGGCTGCGGGGGACAAGTCGCAGTGAGCTAGTCAGGACAGCAGGGGGCCAGTCCCTGTCAGCGGGACAGGACTGCGGGGGGCATGTCGCAGTGAGCGGGTCAGGTCTGCGGGGGGCAAGTCGCAGTGAGCCGGTCAGGGCTGCGGTGGCCAGACCCTGTGAGAGGGTCAGGGGTGCGGGGGCCAGTCCCTGTCAGCGGGACATAACTGCGGGGGGCAAGTCGCAGTGAGCGGGTCAGGTCTGCGGGGGGCAAATCGCAGTGAGCGGTTCAGGACTGCAGTGGGCAAGTCGCAGTGAGCGGGTCAGGGCTGTGGGGGTCAGTCTCTGTCAGAGGGACAGGACAGCGGGGGGCAAGTCCCTGTCAGCGGGACAGGACTGCAGGGGGCAAGTCCCTGTCAGCGGGTCAGGGCTGCGGGGGCCAGTCCCTGTGAGCGGGTCAGGACTGCGGTGGGCAAGTCGCAGTGAGCGGGTCAGGGCTGCGGGGGCCAATCCCTGTCAGCGTGACAGGACTGCGGGGGGCAAGTCCCTGTCAGCGGGTCAGGGCTGCGGGGGCCAGTCCCTGTCAGCGGGACAGGACTGCGGGGGGCAAGTCGCAGTCGGCGGTCAGGTCTGCGGGGGGCAAGTCGCAGTGAGCGGGTGAGGACTGCGGGGGGCAAGTCAAAGTGAGCGGGTCAGGGCTGCGGGGGCCAGTCCCTGTCAGAGGGACAGGTGTGCAAGGGGCAAGTGCCTGTCAGCGGGACAGGGCTGCCGGGGGCAAGTCGCAGTGAGCGGGTCAGGGCTGCAGGGGCATGTCCCTGTCAGCGGGACAGGACTGCAGGGGGGCCGATCCCCGTGAGCGGGTCAGGGCTGCGGGGGGCAAGTCGCAGTGAGCGGGTCAGGGCTGTCGGGGGCCAGTCGCAATGAGCGGGTCAGGGCTGCGGGGGCATGTCCCTGTCAGCGGGACAGGACTGCAGGGGGCCGGTGCCCGTGAGCGGGTCAGGGCTGCGGGGGGCCAGTCCCTGTGAGCGGGTCAGGGCTGCGGGGGCCAGTCCCTGTGAGCGGGTCAGGGCTGCGGGGGGCAAGTCGCAGTGAGCGGGTCAGGACTGCGGGGGCATTTCCTGTCAGCGGGACAGGACTGCAAGGGGCATGTCCCTGTGAGCGGGTCAGGGCTGCGGGGGGCAAGTCGCAGTGAGCGGGTCAGGGCTGCGGGGGCAAGTTCCTGTCAGCGGGACAGGACTGCAAGGGGCAAGTCCCTGTGAGCGGGTCAGGGCTGCGAGGGGCCGGTCCCCGTGAGCGGGTCAGGGCTGCGGGGGGCTGGTCCCCGTGAGCGGGGTCAGGGCTGCGGGGGCAAGTCACAGTGAGCGGGTCAGGGCTGCGGGGGCCAGTCCCTGAGAGCGGGTCACGGCTCCGGGGGTCAGTCCCTCTGAGCGGGTCAGGGCTGCGGGGGCAAGTCCCTGACAGCGGGACAGGACTGCGGTGGGCAAGTCCCTGTCAGCGGGACAGTACTGCGGGGGGCAAGTCGCAATGAGCGGGTCAGGTCTGCGGGGGGCAAGTCGCAGTGAGCAGGTCAGGTCTGCGGGGGCCAAGTTGCAGTGAGCGGAGCAGGGCTGCGGGTGGCCAGTCCCTGTGAGCGGGTGAGGGCTGCGGGAGACAGTCACTGGGAGCGGGTCAGGGCTGCAGGCAGAAGTCACACTGAGCGGGCCAGGGATACGGGGGCCAGTCTCTCTGAGTGGGTCAGGACTGCGGAAGGCAAGTCGCAGTGAGCGGGTCAGGGCTGCGGGTGGCCAGTCGCAGTGAGCGGGTAAGGGCTGCGGGGACAAGTCCCTGTCAGCGGGACAGGACTGCGGGGGGCAAGTCGCAGTGTGCGGGTGAGGGCTGCGGGGGCCAGTCCCTGAGAGCGGGTCAGGGCTGCGGGGGCCAGTCCCTCTGTGCGGGTCAGGGCTGCGGGGGCCAGTCCCTGTGAGCGGGTCAGGACTGCAGGGGGCAAATCGCTGTCAGCAGGCCTGGGCTGCGGGGGCCAGTCCCTGTGAGCAGGTCAGGGCTGCGGGGGCCAGAACCTGTGAGGGGATCAGGGCTGCGGGGTCCAGCCCCTGTGAGCGGGACAGGGCATTGGGGGCCAGTTCATGTGAGCAGGTCGGACTGAAGGGGGCCAGTCCCTGTCAGCGGGTCAGGGCTGCGGGGGACAGCCCCTGTGAGCAGGTCAGGACTGCGGCGGCCTGTCCCCGTGCGCAGGTCAGGGCTGCGGGTGCCAGTCCCTGTGAGCGGGTCAGGGCTGTGGGGGCAAGTCCCTGTCAGCGGGACAGGACTGCGGGGGACAAGTCCCTGTCAGCGGGACATAACTGCGGGGGGCAAGTCGCAGTGAGCGGGTCACGTCTGCGGGGGGCAAATCGCAGTGAGCGGGTCAGGACTGCGGTGGGCAAGTCGCAGTGAGCGGGTCAGGGCTGTGGGGGTCAGTCCCTGTCAGAGGGACAGGACAGCGGGGGGCAAGTCCCTGTCAGCGGGACAGGACTGCAGGGGGCAAGACCCTGTCAGCGGGTCAGGGCTGCGGGGGCCAGTCCCTGTCAGCGTGACAGGACTGCGGGGGGCAAGACGCAGTGAGCGGGTCAGGTCTGCGGGGGGCAAGTCATAGTGAGCGGGTCAGGACTGGGGGGGCAAGTCGCAGTCAGCGGGTCAGGGCTGCGGGGGACAAGTCCCTGTCAGCGTGACAGGACTGCGCGGGGCAAGTCGCAGTGAGCGGGTCAGGACTGCGGGGGGCAAGTCGCAGTGAGCGGGTCAGGGCTGCGGGGGCCAGTCCCTGTCAGCGGGACAGGACTGCAAGGGGCAAGTGCTTGTCAGCGGGACAGGACTGCAGGGGGCAAGTCCCTGTCAGCGGGTCAGGGCTCCGGGTGGCCAGTCCATGTGAGCGGGTCAGGGCTGCGGGGGCCAGTCACTGTGATCGGGTCAGGGCTGCAGGCGGAAGTCGCAGTGAGCAGGTCAGGGATACGGGGGACAGTCCCTCTGAGCGGGACAGGAATGAGGGAGGCAAGTCGCAGTGAGCGTGTCAGGTCTGCGGGGGGCAAGTCTCAGTGAGCGGGTCAGGGCTGCGGGGGGCCAGTCGCAGTAAGTGGGTCAGGGCTGCGGGGGCAAGTCCCTGTCAGCGGGACAGGACTGCGGGGGGCAAGTCGCAGTGAGCGGGTCAGGGCTGCGGGGGCCAGTCCCTCTGTGCGGGTCAGGGCTGCGGGGGCCAGTCCCTCTGAGCGGGTCAGGGCTGCAGGCGGAAGTCGCCGTGAGCGGGTCAGGGATACGGGGGCCAGTCCCTCTGAGCGGGTCAGGACTGCGGGGGGCAAGTCACAGTGAGCTGGTCAGGGCAGCGGGGGGCCAGTCCCTGTGAGCGGGTCAGGGCTGTGGGGGCCAGTGCCTGTCAGCGGGACAAGACTGCGGGGGGCAAGTCCCTGTCAGCGGGACAGGACTGCGGGGGACAAGTCGCAGTGAGCGTGTCAGGACTTGGGGGGGGTCAGTCGCAGTGAGCGGGTCAGGTCTGCGGTGGGCAAGACGCAGTGAGCGGGTCAGGTCTGCGGGGGGCAAGTTGCAGTGAGCCGGTCAGGGCTGCCGGGGGCCAGTCCCTGTGTGCGGGTCAGGGCTGCGGTGGCCAGTCCCTGTGAGAGGGTCAGGGGTGCGGGGGCCAGTCCCTGTCAGCGGGACAAAACTGCGGGGGGCAAGTCGCAGTGAGCGGTTCAGGTCTGCGGGGGGCAAATCGCAGTGAGCGGGTCAGGACTGCGGTGGGCAAGTCGCAGTGAGCGGGTCAGGGCTGCAGGGGCCAGTCCCTGTCAGAGGGACAGGACTGCAAGGGGCTAGTGCTTGTCAGCGGGACAGGACTGCGGGGGGCAAGTCCCTGTCAGCGGGACAGTACTGCGGGGGGCAAGTTGCAGTGAGCGTGTCAGGACTGCGGTGGGCAAGTCGCATTGAGCGGGTCAGGGCTGCGGGGGGCAAGTCGCAGTGAGCGGATCAGGGCTGCGGGGGCCAGTCCCTGTCAGAGGGACAGGACTGCAAGGGGCAAGTGCCTGTCAGCTGGACAGGACTGCAAGGGGCAAGTGCATGTCAGCGGGACAGGACTGCAAGGGGCAAGTCGCAGTGAGCGGGTCAGGTCTTCGGGGGGCAAATCGCAGTGAGCGGGTCAGGGCGGCGGGGGCCAGTCCCTGTCAGAGGGACAGGACTGCAAGGGGCAAGTGCCTGTCAGCTGGACAGGACTGCAAGGGGCAAGTGCATGTCAGCGGGACAGGACTGCCAGGGGCAAGTCGCAGTGAGCGGGTCAGGGCTGCGGGGGGCCAGTCGCAGTGAGCGGGTCAGGGCTGCGGGGGCCAGTCCCTGTCAGAGGGACAGGACAGCGGGGGGCAAGTCCCTGTCGGCGGGACAGGGCTGCGGCGGGCAGTCCCTGTCCGCGTGACAGGACTGTTGGGGGCAAGTCGCAGTGAGCGGGTCAGGGCTGCTGGGGCCAGTCCCTGTGAGCGGGTGAGGGCTGCGGGGGCCAGTCCCTGTGAGCGGGATAGGACTGCGGGGGTCAAGTCCCTGTCAGCGGGACAGGACTGCGGGGGTCAAGTCCCTGTCAGCGGGACAGGACTGCGGGGGGCAAGTCGCAGTGAGCGAGTCAGGGCTGCGGGGGGCAAGTCGCAGAGAGCGGGTCAGGGCTGCGGGGGCCAGTCCCTGTCAGCAGGACAGGACTGCAAGGGGCAAGTGCTTGTCAGCGGGACAGGGCTGCGGGGGACAAGTCGCAGTCAGCGGGTCAGGGCTGCGGTGGGCAAGTCGCAGTGAGCGGGTCAGGACTGCGGGGCTCAAGTCGCAGTAAGCGGGTCAGGGCTGCGGCGGGCAGTCCCTGTCAGCGTGACAGGAATGCGGGGGGCAAGTCGCAGTGAGCGGGTCAGGGCTGCGGGGGGCAAGACGCAGTGAGCGGTTCAGGGCTGCGGGGGCCAGTCCCTGTGAGCGGGTCAGGGCTGAGGGGGCCAGTCCCTCTGAGCGGGACAGGACTGCGGGGGTCAAGTCCCTGTCAGCGGGACAGGACTGCGGGGGGCAAGTCGCAGTGAGCAGTTCAGGTCTGCGGGGGGCAAATCGCAGTGAGCGGGTCAGGACTGCGGTGGGCAAGTCGCAGTGAGCGGGTCAGGGCTGCAGGGGCCAGTCCCTGTCAGAGGGACAGGACAGCGGGGGTCAAGTCCCTGTCGGCGGGACAGGACTGCAGGGGGCAAGACCCTGTCAGCGGTTCAGGGCGGCGGGGGCCAGTCCCTATCTGCGTGACAGGACTGCGGGGGGCAAGTCGCAGTGAGCGGGTCAGGGCTGCGGTGGGCAGTCCCTGTCAGCGTGACAGGACTGCCGGGGGCAAGTCGCAGTGAGCGGGTAAGGGCTGCGGGGGCCAAGTCGCAGTGAGCGGGTCAGGGCTGCTGGGGCCAGTCCCTGTGAGCGGGTGAGGGCTGCGGGGTCAGTCCGTCTGAGCGGGTCAGGGCTGTGGGGGCAAGTCCCTGTCAGCGGGACATGATTGCGGGGGGCAAGTCGCAGTGAGCGGGTCAAGACTGCGGGGGGCAAGTCGCAGAGAGCGGGTCAGGGCTGCGGGGGGCAAGTCGCAGAGAGCGGGTCAGGGCTGCGGGGGGCAAGTCGCAGTAAGCGTGTCAGGGCTGCGGGGGCCAGTCCCTGTCAGCGGGACAGGACTGCAAGGGGCTAGTGCTTGTCAGCGGGACAGGACTGCAGGGTGCAAGTCCCTGTCAGCGGGTCAGGGCTGCAGGGGCCAGTCCCTGTCAGCGGGACAGGACTGCGGGGGACACGTCGCAGTCAGCGGGTCAGGTCTGCAGGGGGCAAGTCGCAGTGAGCGGGTCAGGGCTGCGGGGGCCAGTCCCAGTCAGAGGGACAGGACTGCAAGGGGCAAGTGCCTGTCAGCGGGACAGGACTGCAAGGGGCAAGAGCCTGTCAGCGGGACAGGACTGCCGGGGGCAAGTCGCAGTGAGCGGGTCAGGGCTGCGGGGGGCAAGTCGGAGTGAGCGGGTCAGGTCTGCGGGGGCAAAGTCGCAGTGAGCGGGTCAGGGCTGCGGGTGGCCAGTCCGTGTGTGCGGGTCAGGGCTGCGGTGGCCAGTCCCTGTGAGAGGGTCAGGGGTGCGGGGGCCAGTCCCGGTCAGCGGGACATAACTGCGGGGGGCAAGTCGCAGTGAGCGGGTCAGGTCCGCGGGAGGCAAGTCGCAGTGAGCAGGTGAGGGCTGCGGGGGCCAGTCCCTCTGAGCGGGTCAGGGCTGTGGGGGCAAGTCCCTGTCAGCGGGACAGGACTGCGGGGGTCAAGTCCCTGTCAGCGGGACAGGACTGCGGGGATCAAGTCGCTGAGAGCGGGTCAGGGCTGCGGGGGGCAAGTCACAGAGAGCAGGTCAGGGCTGCGGGGGGCAAGTCGCAGTGAGCGGGTCAGGGCTGCGGGGGCCAGACCCTGTCAGCAGGACAGGACTGCAAGGGGCAAGTGCTTGTCAGCGGGACAGGACTGCGGGGGACAAGTCGCAGTCAGCGGGTCAGGGCTGCAGGGGGCAAGTCGCATTGAGCGGGTCAGGGCTGCGGTTGTCAGTCCCTGTGAGCGGGTCAGGGGTACGGGGTCCAGTCCCTGTCAGCGGGACCTAACTGCAAGGGGCAAGTCGCAGTGAGCGGGTCAGGTCTGCGGGGGACAAATCGCAGTGAGCGGGTCAGGACTGCGGTGGGAAAGTCGCAGTGAGCGGGTCAGGACTGCGGGGGCCAATCCCTGTCAGAGGGACAGGACAGCGGGGGGCAAGTCCCTGTCGGCGGGACAGGACTGCGGGGGGCAAGTCGCAGTCAGCGGGTCAGGTCTGCGGGGGGCAAGTCGCAGTGAGCGGGTCAGGGCTGAGGGTGGCAAGTCGCAGTGAGCGTGTCAGGGCTGCGGGGGCCAGTCCCTGTCAGCGGGACAGGAATGCAAGGGGCTAGTGCTTGTCAGCGGGACAGGACTGCAGGGTGCAAGTCCCTGTCAGCGGGTCAGGGCTGCAGGGGCCAGTCCTTGTCAGCGGGACAGGACTGCGGGGGACATGTCGCAGTCAGTGGGTCAGGTCTGCAGGGGGCAAGTCGCAGTGAGCGGGTCAGGGCTGCGGGGGCCAGTCCCAGTCAGCGGGACAGGACTGCAAGGGGCAAGAGCCTGTCAGCGGGACAGGACTGCCGGGGGCAAGTCGCAGTGAGCGGGTCAGGGCTGCGGGGGGCAAGTCGGAGTGAGCGGGTCAGGTCTGCGAGGGCAAAGTCGCAGTGAGCGGGTCAGGGCTGCGGGTGGCCAGTCCGTGTGAGCAGGTCAGCGCTGCGGGGGCCAGTCCCTGTGATCGGGTCAGGGCTGCAGGCGGAAGTCGCAGTGAGCGGGTCACGGTTACGGGGGCCAGTCCCTCTGAGCGGGACAGGAATGAGGGAGGCAAGTCGCAGTGAGAGGGTCAGGTCTGCGGGGGGCAAGTCGCATTGAGCGGGTCAGGGCTGCGGTTGTCAGTCCCTGTGAGCGGGTCAGGGGTACGGGGTCCAGTCCCTGTCAGCGGGACCTAACTGCAAGGGGCAAGTCGCAGTGAGCGGGTCAGGTCTGCGGGGGACAAATCGCAGTGAGCGGGTCAGGACTGCGGTGGGCAAGTCGCAGTGAGCGGGTCAGGGCTGCGGGGGCCAATCCCTGTCAGAGGGACAGGACAGCGGGGGGCAAGTCCCTGTCGGCGGGACAGGACTGCGGGGGGCAAGTCGCAGTCAGCGGGTCAGGTCTGCGGGGGGCAAGTCGCAGTGAGCGGGTGAGGACTGAGGGGGGCAAGTCGCAGTGAGCGTGTCAGGGCTGCGGGGGCCAGTCCCTGTCAGCGGGACAGGAATGCAACGGGCTAGTGCTTGTCAGCGGGACAGGACTGCAGGGTGCAAGTCCCTGTCAGCGGGTCAGGTCTGCAGGGGCCAGTCCTTGTCAGCGGGACAGGACTGTGGGGGACATGTCGCAGTCAGTGGGTCAGGTCTGCAGGGGGCAAGTCGCAGTGAGCGGGTCAGGGCTGCGGGGGCCAGTCCCAGTCAGCGGGACAGGACTGCAAGGGGCAAGAGCCTGTCAGCGGGACAGGACTGCCGGGGGCAAGTCGCAGTGAGTGGGTCAGGGCTGCGGGGGGCAAGTCGGAGTGAGCGGGTCAGGTCTGCGAGGGCAAAGTCGCAGTGAGCGGGTCAGGGCTGCGGGTGGCCAGTCCGTGTGAGCAGGTCAGCGCTGCGGGGGCCAGTCCCTGTGATCGGGTCAGGGCTGCAGGCGGAAGTCGCAGTGAGCGGGTCACGGTTACGGGGGCCAGTCCCTCTGAGCGGGACAGGAATGAGGGAGGCAAGTCGCAGTGAGAGGGTCAGGTCTGCGGGGGGCAAGTCGCAGTGAGCGGGTCAGGTCTGCGGGGGGCAAGTCGCAGTGAGAGGGTCAGGTCTGCGGGGGGCAAGTCGCAGTGAGCGGGTCAGGTCTGCGGGGTGCAAGTCGCAGTGAGCGGGTCAGGGCTGCAGTGGCCAGTCGCCGTGAGCGGGTCAGGTGTACGGGGTCCAGTCCCTGTCAGAGGGACAGGACTGCAAGGGGCAAGTGCCTGTCAGCGGGACAGGACTGCAAGGGGCAAGTGCATGTCAGCGGGACAGGACTGCCGGGGGCAAGTCGCAGTGAGCGGGTCAGGGCTGCGGGGGGCAAGTCGCAGTGAGCGGGTCAGGGCTGCGGTGGGCAAGTCGCAGTGAGCCGGTCAGGGCTGCGGGGGCCAGTCCCTGTCAGCAGGACAGGACTGCAAGGGGCAAGTGCTTGTCAGCGGGACAGGACTGCAGGGGACAAGTCGCAGTCAGCGGGTCAGGGCTGCAGGGGGGCAAGGTGCAGTGAGCGGGTCAGGTCTGCGGTGGGCAAGTCCCAGTCAGAGGGATCGGACTGCAAGGGGCAAGTGCCTGTCAGCGGGACAGGACTGCAAGGGGCAAGTGCTTGTCAGCGGGACAGGACTGCGGGGGGCAAGTCGCAGTGAGCGGGTCAGGGCGGCGGGGGCCAGTCCCGGTCAGCGGGACATAACTGCGGAGGGCAAGTCACAGTGAGCGGGTCAGGTCCGCGGGAGGCAAATCGCAGTGAGCGGGTCAGGACTGCGGTGGGCAAGTCGCAGTGAGCGGGTGAGGGCTGCGGGGGCCAGTCCCTCTGAGCGGGTCAGGGCTGTGGGGGCAAGTCCCTGTCAGCGGGACAGGACTGCGGGGGTCAAGTCCCTGTCAGCGGGACAGGACTGCGGGGGGCAAGTCGCAGTGAGCGGGTCAGGGCTGCGGTGGCCAGTCCCTGTGAGCGGGACATAACTGCAAGGGCCAAGTTGCAGTGAGCGGGTCAGGTCTGCGGGGGGCAAATCGCAGTGAGCGGGTCAGGACTGCGGTGGGCAAGTCGCAGTGAGCGGGTCAGGGCTGCGGGGGCCAATCCCTGTCAGAGGGACAGGACAGCAGGGGGCAAGTCCCTGTCGGCGGGACAGGACTGCGGGGGGCAAGTCGCAGTCAGCGGGTCAGGTCTGCGGGGGGCAAGTCGCAGTGAGGGGGTGAGGACTGCGGGGGGCAAGTCGCAGTGAGCGGGTCAGGGCTGCGGGGGCCAGTCCCTCTCCGCGTGACAGGACTGCGGGGCCAAGTCGCAGTGAGCGGGTCAGGTCTGCGGGGGGCAAGTCGCAGTGAGCGGGTCAGGACTGCGGGGGTCAAATCGGGGTGAGCGGGTCAGGGCTGCGGCGGGCAGTTCCTGTCAGCGTGACAGGACTGCGGGGGGCAAGTCGCAGTCACCGGGTCAGGTCTACGGGGGGCAAGTCGCAGTGAGCAGGTCATGGCTGCGGGCGGCAAGTCGCAGTGAGCTGGTCAGGGCAGCGAGGGGTCAGTCCCTGTGAGCAGGTCAGGGCTGCGGGGGACAGTGCCTGTCAGCGGGACAGGACTGCGGGGGGCAAGTCCCCGTCAGCGGGACAGGACTGCGGGGCGCAAGTCGCAGTGAACGTGTCAGGGCTGCGGGGGGCAAGTCGCAGTGAGCGGGTCAGGTCTGCGGTGGGCAAGTCGCAGTGAGCGGGTCAGGTCTGCGGGGGGCAAGTTGCAGTGAGCCGGTCAGGGCTGCGGTGGCCAGTCCCTGTGAGCAGGTCAGGGGTGCGGGGGCAAGACCCTGTCAGCAGGACAGGACTGCAAGGGGCAAGTGCTTGTCAGCGGGACAGGACTGTAAGGGGCAAGAGCCTGTCAGCGGGACAGGACTGCCGGGGGCAAGTCGCAATGAGCGGGTCAGGGCTGCGGGTGGCCAGTCCGTGTGAGCGGGTCAGGGCTGCGGGGGCCAGTCCCTGTGATCGGGTCAGGGCTGCAGGCGGAAGTCGCAGTGAGCGGGTCACGGATACGGGGGCCAAACCCTCTGAGCGGGACAGGACTGAGGGAGGCAAGTCCCTGTCAGCGTGTCAGGACTGCGGGGGGTAAGTCACAGTGAGCGGGTCAGGGCTGTGGGGGTCAGTCCCTGTCAGAGGGACAGGACAGCGGGAGGCAAGTCCCTGTCAGCGGGACAGGACTGCGTGGGCCAGTCCCTGTCAGCGTGACAGGACTGCGGGGAGCAAGTCGCAGTGAGCGAGTCAGGCCTGCGGGGGGCAAGTCGTATTGAGCAGGTCAGGGCTGCGAGGGCCAGTCCCGGTCAGTGGGTCATGGCTGCGGGGGGCAAGTCGCAGTGAGCGGGTCAGGGCAGTGGGGGGCCAGACCCTGTGAGCGGGTCAGGGCTGTGGGATCAAGTCGCTGTGAGCGGGTCAGGGCGGCGGGGCGCAAGTCGCATGAGCAGGTCAGGGCTGCGGGGGCCAGTCCCTGTCAGCAGGACAGGACTGCAGGGGGCAAGTCCATGTGAGCGGATCAGGGATACGGGGGCCGGTGCCTGTCAGCGGGACAGGACTGCGGGGGGCAAGTCGCAGTGAGCAGTTCAGGTCTGCGGGGGGCAAGTCACAGTGAGCTGGTCAGGGCTGCGGGGGGCAAGTCGCAGTGAGCGGTTCAGGTCTGCGGGGGGCAAGTCGCAGTGAGCGGGTCAGGGCTGCGGGGGCCAGTGCCAGTCAGAGGGACAGGACTGCAAGGGGCAAGTGCCTGTCAGCGGGACAGGACTGCAAGGGGCAAGTGCCTGTCAGCGGGACAGGACTGCCGGGGGCAAGTCGCAGTGAGCGGGTCAGGGCTGCGGGGGGCAGGTCGGAGTGAGCGGGTCAGGTCTGCGGGGGCCAAGTCGCAGTGAGCGGGTCAGGGCTGCGGGGGGCAAGTCGCAGTGAGCGGGTCAGGGCTGCGGGGGGCAGTGTCGCAGTGAGCGGGTCAGGGCTGCGGGGGGCCAGTCGCTTTGAGCGGTTCAGGGCTGCGGGGGCATGTCCCTGTCAGCGGGACAGGACTGCAGGGGGGCAGGTAGCAGTGAGCGGGTCAGGGCTGCCGGGCGCCAGTCCCTGTGAGCGAGTCTGGGCTGCGGCGAGAGTCCCTGTGAGCGGGTCAGGACTGCGGGGGCCAAGTCGCAGTGAGCGGGTCAGGGCTGCGGGGGGCAAGTCGCAGTGAGCGGGTCAGGACTGCGGGAGGCATGTCGCAGTGAGCAGTTCAGGGCTGTGGGGGGCCAGTCCCTGTGAGCGGGTCAGGGCTGTGGCGGGCCAGTCCCTGTGAGCGGGTCAGGCCTGCGGGGGCCAGTCCCTGTGAGCGGGTCAGGGCTCCGGGGGCAGTCCCTCTGAGCGGGTCAGGACTGCGGGTGGCAAGTCGCAGTGAGCGGGTCAGGGCTGCTGGGGGCCAGTCCCTGTGAGCGGGTCAGGGCTGCAGGGGGCAAGTGACAGTGAGTGGGACAGGACTGCAAGGGGCAAATCCCTGTCAGCGGGTCAGGACTGCGGGGGGCAAGTCGCAGTGAGCGGTTCAGGGCTGCGGGGGGCAAGTCGCAGTGAGCGGGTCAGGGCTGCGGGGGGCAGTGTCGCAGTGAGCGGGTCAGGACTGTCGGGGGCAAGTCGCTTTGAGCGGGTCAGGACTGCAGGGGGCAAGTCGCAGTGAGCGGGTCAGGGCTGTCGGGGGCAAGTCGCAGTGAGCGGGTCAGGGCTGCGGGGGCCAGTCCCTCTGAGCGGGTCAGGGCGGCGGGGACCAGTCCCTCTGAGCGGGTCAGGGCTGCGGGGGCCAGTCCCTCTGAGCAGGAGACAGTGACACCTGTCCAAATCAGGCAGGGAATCCACTTCCATCAGTCACCACACCCTGTTCCCACAGTCACGGCATCACATTGCACTCTGTCACTGCATCCCATATCCCTCAGTCAGTGCGTCCCATTTCACTCAGTCAGTGAGTCCCATTTCACTCAGTCACTGCATCCCATTACACTCAGTCACTGCATCCCATTTCACTCAGTCACTGCATCCCATTTCACTCAGTCACTACAACCCATTTCACGCAGTCACTGCATCCCATTTCACTCAGTCACTACATCGGATTTCAGTCAGTCACTCCCTCCCATTTCAGTCGGTCATTCCCTCCCATTTCAGTCACTCCCTGCATCCCATTTCCCTCAGTCACTGCATCCCATTTCCCTCAGTCACTGCATCCCATTTCATGGAGACAGTGAATCCTATTCAACTGCAACAGTGAATCCATTTCCATCAGTCACCGCACCCTATTCCCCACAGTCACTGCATCCCATTACACTCAGTCACTGCATCCTATTTCACTCAGTCACTGCGTCCCATTTCCTGCGAGCACTGCGTCCCATTTCACTCAGTCACTGCATCCCATTACAATCAGTCACTGCATCCCAATTCCCTCAGTCACTTCATCCCATTACACTCAGTCACTGCATCCTATTTCACTGTCACTGCGTCCCATTTCCCGCGAGCACTGCATCCCAATTCCCTCAGTCACTGCATCCCATTTCACTCAGTCACTGCATCCCAATTCCCTCAGTCACTGCATCCCATTTCACTCAGTCACTGCATCTCATTTCCCTCAGTCAGTGCGTCCCATTACCCTCAGTCACTGCGTCCCATTTCACTCAGTCACTGCATCCCGTTTCCCACCTTCACTTCATCAAATTTCCGTCAGATACTGCATCCCACTTGCACAGTCACTGCAACCCATTTCACTCAGTCACTGCAGCTCATGTCACTCTCTTACTGCATGCAATTTCCATCAGTCTCTGCATCTCATGTCACTCATTCAGTGCATCCCATTTCACTCAGTCACTGCATCCCATTTCCCTCAGTCAGTGCATCCCATTTCCCTCAGTCAGTGCATCCCATTTCTGTCAGTCACTCCCTCCCATTTCTGTCAGTCACTCCCTCCCATTTCAGTCACTGCATCCCATTTCCCTCATTCACTGGTTCCCATTTCACTCAGTCACTGCATCCCATTTCACTCAGTCACTGCCTGCAATTTCCTCAGTCACTGCCTCCCACTTCACTCAGTCACTGACTCCCATTTCATTCAGTCACTCCCTCCCATTTCAGTCAGTCACTCCCATTTCAGTCAGTCACTGCATCCCATTTCACGCAGTCACTGCATCTCCTTTCCTCAGTCACTGCATCCCATTTCACTCAGTCACTGTGTCCTGTTTCTCACTGACACTTCATCAAATTTCCGTCAGATACTGCATCCCACTTGCGCAGTCACTGCATCCCATTTCACTCAGTCACTGCAGCTCATGTCACTCTCTTACTGCATGCAATTTCCATCAGTCTCTGCATCTCATTTCTCACAATCACTGCATCCCATTTCCCTCAGTCACTGTATCCCGTTTCTCAATGACGCTGCATTCAATTTCTGTCAGGTACTGCAACCCATTTCCTCAGTCACTGCCTCCCATTTTCCACATTCACTGCATCTCCTTTCCCTCACTCACCGCATCGCATTTCGCTCAGGCACTGCGTCCCATTTCACTCAGTCACTGCCTCCCATTTCACTCAGTCACTGCCTCCCATTTCACTCAGTCACTCCCTCCCATTTCACTCAGTCACTCCCTCCCATTTCAGTCAGTCACTCCCTCCCATTTCAGTCAGTCACTGCATCCCATTTCACGCAGTCACTGCATCCCATAGTCACTGCATCTCCTTTCCTCAGTCACTGCATCCTATGTCAATCAGTCACTGCATCACATTTCACTCAGTCACTGCATCACATTTCCCACATTCACTGCATCTCCTTTCCCTCAGACACTGCATCCCAATTCACTCAGCCACTGCATCCCATTTCACCCAGTCACTGCATCCCATTACAATCAGTCACTGCATCCCAATTCCCTCAGTCACTTCATCCCATTACACTCAGTCACTGCATCCTATTTCACTGTCACTGCGTCCCATTTCCCGCGAGCACTGCATCCCAATTCCCTCAGTCACTGCATCCCATTTCACTCAGTCACTGCATCCCAATTCCCTCAGTCACTGCATCCCATTTCACTCAGTCACTGCATCTCATTTCCCTCAGTCAGTGCGCCCCATTACCCTCAGTCACTGCGTCCCATTTCACTCAGTCACTGCATCCCGTTTCTCACTGACACTTCATCAAATTTCCGTCAGATACTGCATCCCACTTGCACAGTCACTGCAACCCATTTCACTCAGTCACTGCAGCTCATGTCACTCTCTTACTGCATGCAATTTCCATCAGTCTCTGCATCTCATGTCACTCATTCAGTGCATCCCATTTCACTCAGTCACTGCATCCCATTTCCCTCAGTCAGTGCATCCCATTTCCCTCAGTCAGTGCATCCCATTTCTGTCAGTCACTCCCTCCCATTTCAGTCACTGCATCCCATTTCCCTCATTCACTGGTTCCCATTTCACTCAGTCACTGCATCCCATTTCACTCAGTCACTGCCTGCAATTTCCTCAGTCACTGCCTCCCACTTCACTCAGTCACTGACTCCCATTTCATTCAGTCACTCCCTCCCATTTCAGTCAGTCACTCCCATTTCAGTCAGTCACTGCATCCCATTTCACGCAGTCACTGCATCTCCTTTCCTCAGTCACTGCATCCCATTTCACTCAGTCACTGTGTCCTGTTTCTCACTGACACTTCATCAAATTTCCGTCAGATACTGCATCCCACTTGCGCAGTCACTGCATCCCATTTCACTCAGTCACTGCAGCTCATGTCACTCTCTTACTGCATGCAATTTCCATCAGTCTCTGCATCTCATTTCTCACAATCACTGCATCCCATTTCCCTCAGTCACTGTATCCCGTTTCTCACTGACGCTGCATTCAATTTCTGTCAGGTACTGCAACCCATTTCCTCAGTCACTGCCTCCCATTTTCCACATTCACTGCATCTCCTTTCCCTCACTCACCGCATCGCATTTCGCTCAGGCACTGCGTCCCATTTCACTCAGTCACTGCCTCCCATTTCACTCAGTCACTGCCTCCCATTTCACTCAGTCACTCCCTCCCATTTCACTCAGTCACTCCCTCCCATTTCAGTCAGTCACTCCCTCCCATTTCAGTCAGTCACTCCCTCCCATTTCACGCAGTCACTGCATCCCATAGTCACTGCATCTCCTTTCCTCAGTCACTGCATCCTATGTCAATCAGTCACTGCATCACATTTCACTCAGTCACTGCATCACATTTCCCACATTCACTGCATCTCCTTTCCCTCAGACACTGCATCCCAATTCACTCAGCCACTGCATCCCATTTCACTCAGACACTGCATCCCATTTCACTCAGACACTGCATCCCATTTCACTCAGCCACTGCATCCCATTACACTCGGCCACTGCATCCCATTTCACTCGGCCACTGCATCCCATTACCACAGTCACTGCATCCCATTACCCCAGTCACTGCATCCCATGTCCCCACAGTCACTGCATCTCATTTCCCACATTCACTGCATCTCCTTTCCCTCAGTCACTGCATCACATTTCACTCAGTCACTGCATCACATTTCACTCAGTCACTGCATCCCATTTCACTCAGTCACTGCATCCCATTTCAGTCAGTCACTCCCTCCCATTTCTGTCAGTCACTCCCTCCCATTTCAGTCACTGCATCCCATTTCCCTCATTCACTGGTTCCCATTTCACTCAGTCACTGCATCCCATTTCACTCAGTCACTGCCTGCAATTTCCTCAGTCACTGCCTCCCACTTCACTCAGTCACTGACTCCCATTTCACTCAGTCACTCCCTCCCATTTCAGTCAGTCACTCACTCCCATTTCAGTCAGTCACTGCATCCCATTTCACGCAGTCACTGCATCCCATATCCCATAGTCACTGCATCTCCTTTCCTCAGTCACTGCATCCCATTTCACTCAGTCACTGTGTCCCGTTTCTCACTGACACTTCATCAAATTTCCGTCAGATACTGCAACCCATTTCCTCAGTCACTGCCTCCCATTTTCCTCATTCACTGCTTCTCCTTTCCCTCACTCACCGCATCGCGTTTCGCTCAGTCACTGCATCGCATTTCCCTCAGTCACTGCGTCCCATTTTACTCCGTCAGTGCGTCCCATTACCCTCAGTCACTGCGTCCCATTTCACTCAGTCACTGCATCCCATTTCACTCAGTCACGGCATCCCATTTCACTCAGTCAATGCCTGCAATTTCCTCAGTCACTGCCTCCCACTTCACTCAGTCACTGCCTCCCATTTCACTCAGTCACTCCCTCCCATTTCACTCAGTCACTCCCTCCCATTTCAGCCAGTCACTCCCTCCCATTTCAGCCAGTCACTCCCATTTCAGTCAGTCACTGCATCCCATTTCACGCAGTCACTGCATCCCATTTCACGCAGTCACTGCATCCCATAGTCACTGCATCTCCTTTCCTCAGTCACTGCATCCTATGTCAATCAGTCACTGCATCACATTTCACTCAGTCACTGCATCACATTTCCCACATTCACTGCATCTCCTTTCCCTCAGACACTGCATCCCAATTCACTCAGCCACTGCATCCCATTTCAGTCAGTCACTGCATCCCATTTCACTCGGCCACTGCATCCCATTACCACAGTCACTGCATCCCATTACCCCAGTCACTGCATCCCATGTCCCCACAGTCACTGCATCTCATTTCCCACAGTCACTGCATTGCATTTCGCTCAGGCACTGCATTGCATTTCCCTCAGTCACTGCATCCCGTTTCCCACAGTCACTGCATCCCATTTCAATCAGTCACTGCCTCCCATTTCACTCAGTCACTCCCTCCCATTTCACTCAGTCACTCCATCCCATTTCACTCAGTCACTCCATCCCATTTCACTCAGTCACTCCATCCCATTTCACTCAGTCACTGCATCCCATTTAACAGAGACAGTGAATCCTATCCAAGTGAGACTGTGAATCCATTTCCATCAGTCACCGCACCCTATTCCCCACAGTCACGGCATCACATTTCCCTCAGGCACTGCGTCCCATTTCACTCAGTCACTGCGTCCCTTTTAACTGAGACAGTGAATCTCATTGAACTGAGACGGTGCATCCCATTACCCTCAGTCACTGCATCACATTTTCCTCAGTCACTGCATCCCATTTCACTCAGCCACTGCATCCCATTTCACTCAACCACTGCATCCCATTTCACTCAGTCACTGCATCCCTATTAACTCAGTCATTGCATCCCATTTCACTGAGTCACAGCATCCCATTTCCTTCAGTCATTGCATCCCATGACCCTCACTCACTGCATCCCATGACCCTCACTCACTGCTTCCCATTTCACTCAGTCACTGCCTCCCACTTCTCGCAGTCACTGCCTCCCACTTCACGCAGTCACTGGCACCCATTTCACTCAGTCACTGCCTCCCACTTCACTCAGTCACTGCATCTCCTTTTTCCATTAACTGCATCGCATTTCACTCAGTCACTGCATTACATTACCCTCAGTCACAGCATCCCAATTCACTCAGTCACTGCCTCCCATTTCACTCAGTCACTCCCTCCCATTTCAGTCAGTCACTCCCTCCCATTTCCCTCAGTCACTGCATCCAATTTCCCACATTCACTGCATGTCCTTTCCCTCAGTCACTGCAGCCCATTTAATGAAGACAGTGAACACTATTCAGCTGAGACAGTGCATCCGTTTCCGTTAGTCACCGCACCCTATTCCCCACCGTCACCGCATTCCATTTCCCTTGGTCACTGCTTCCCATTTCACTCACTCACTGCATCCCATTACCGTCCATCACTGCATCCCATTTCACTCAGTCACTGCCTCCCACTTCACGCAGTCACTGCCTCCCACTTCAGTCAGTCACTACCTCCCATTTCAGTCAGTCACTGCATCACATTTCACTCAGTCACTGCATCACATTTCACTCAGTCTGAGCACCCCATCTCACTCAGTCAGTGCATCCCATTTCCCACAGTCACTGAAAACGATTTCCCACAGTCACTGCAATCGATTTCCCACAGTCACTGCAATCGATTTCCCACAGTCCCTGCATGTCCTTTCCCTCAGTCACAGCATCCCATTTCACTCAGTCAGAGGATCCCATTTAACTGAGACAGTGAATCTCATTGAACTGAGACGGTGCATCCCAATACCCTCAGTCACAGCATTCCATTTCCCACAGTCACTGCATCTCCTTTCCCTCAGTCACTGCATCTCATTTCCCTCAGTCACTGCATCCCATTTCACTCAGTCATTGCATCCCCATTTCACTCAGTCATTGCATCCCCATTTCACTCAGTCACTCCCTCCCATTTCACTCAGTCACTCCCTCCCATTTCACTCAGTCACTCACATTTCAGTCAGTCACTGCATCCCATTTCCCACACTCACTGCATCTCCTGTCCCTCAGTCACTGCATCCCATTTAACGGAGACAGTGAGTACTATTCAGCTGAGACAGTGCATCTGTTTCCGTCAGTCACCGCACCCTATTCCCCACAGTCACCACATTCCATTTCCCTCAGTCACCGCATCCCATTTCCCTCAATCACTGCATCCCATTGCCCTCAGTCACTGCATCCCATTTCACTCAGCCATGCATCCCATTTCACTCAGCCACTGCATCCCATTTCCCCCAGTCACTGCGTCCCATTTCTCTCAGTCACCGCGCCCCATTTCCCTCAGCCACCGCATCCCATTTCACTCAGTCACCGCCTCCCATTTCACTCAGTCACTGCCTCCCATTTCACTCAGTCACTGCATCCCATTTCACTCAGTCACTGACTCCCATTTCACTCAGTCACTGACTCCCATTTCACTCAGTCACTCCATCCCATTTCACTCAGACACTCCATCCCATTTCAGTCAGTCACTCCATCCCATTTCACGCAGTCATTGCATCCCATTTCCCATCGTCACTGCATCTCCTTTCCTCAGTCAATCCACCCCATTTCAGTCAGTCACTGCATCCCATTTCACTCAGTCACTGCACCCCATTTCACTCAGTCACTGCATCCCATTTCCCACATTCAGTGCGTCTCCTTTCCCTCTGTCACAGCATCCCATTTCACTCAGTCATTGCAACCCATTTCCTATGGTCACTGCATCTCCATTCCCTCAGTCTCTGCATCGCATTACCCTCAGTCACAGCATCCCATGTCCCCAAGTCACAGCATCCCACTTCACTCAGTCACTGCATTCAATTTAACTGAGACAGTGAAACTCATTGAACTGAGACAGTGCATCCCATTACACTCAGACGCAGCATTGCATTTCCCACAGTCACTGCATCTCCGTCCCCTCAGTCACTGCATCTCATTTCCCTCAGTCACTGCATCCCATTTCCATCAGCGACTGCATCCCATTCCCCTCAGTCACCACCTCCCATTTCACTCAGTCACTGCCTCCCATTTTACTAAGTCACTGCAACCCATTTCCATCAGCCACTACATCCCATTACCCTCAGTCACTGCATCACATTTCACACAGACACTGCATCACATTTCCCTCAGTCACGGCGTTCCATTTCACTCAGTCACTGCGTCCCATTACACTCAGTCACTGCGTCCCATTACACTCAGTCACTGCGTCCCATTACACTCAGTCACTGCGTCCCATTACAATCAGTCACAGTATCCCATTTCCATCAGTCACAGCATCCCATTTCACTCAGTGAGTGCATCCCATTTCACTCAGTCACTGCCACCCATTTCACTCAGTCACTGCATCCCACTTCACTCAGTCACTGCATCTCCTTTTGCCATTAACTGCATCGCATTTCACTCAGTCACTGCATTACATTACCCTCAGTCACTGCCTCCCACTTCACTCAGTCACTGCCTCCCACTTCACTCAGTCACTGCCTCCCAATTCACTCAGTCACTGCCTCCCAATTCACTCAGTCACTGCCTCCCAATTCACTCAGTCACTCCCTCCCATTTCAGTCAGTCACTCCCTCCCATTTCAGTCAGTCACTGCCTCCCAATTCACTCAGTCACTCCCTCCCATTTCACTCAGTCACTCCCTCCCATTTCCCTCAGTCACTGCATCCAATTTCCCACATTCACTGCATGTCCTTTCCCTCAGTCACTGCATCCCATTTAACGAAGACAGTGAACACTATTCAGCTGAGACACTGCATCCGTTTCCGTTAGTCACCGCACCCTATTTCCCACAGTCACCGCATTCCATTTCCCTTGGTCACTGCTTCCCATTTCACTCACTCACTGCATCCCATTTCACTCTCACTGCATCCCATTTCACTCAGTCACTGCATCCCATTACCATCCATCACTGCATCCCATTTCACTCAGCCACTGCATCCCATTACCCCGAGTCACTGCACCCATTTCCCTCAGTCACTGCACCCACTTCCCTCAGTCACTGCACCCATTTCCCTCAGTCACTGCACCCCATTTCATTCAGTCACTACATCCCATTTCATTCAGTCACTACATCCCATTTCACTCAGTCACTGCACCCCTTTTCCCTCGGTCACTGCGTCCCATTTCACTCAGTCAATGCGTCCCATTTCACTCAGCCACTGCGTCCCATTTCCCTCAGTCACTGCATCCCATTTCCCTCAGTCACTGCATCCCATTTCACTGAGCCACTGCGTCCCATTTCCCTCCGTCATTGCGTCCCATTTCCCACAGTCACTGCATCTCCTTTCCTCAGTCACAGCTTGCCATTTCCCACAGTCACTGAATCACCTTTCCCTCAGTCACTGCATCCCATTCCACTGAGTCACAGCATCCCATTTCCCTTAGTCCCTGCATCCCATTCCATTCAGGCACTGCATCCCATTTCACTCAGTCACTGCATCCCATTTCCCACAGTCACTGCATACCCATTACCCTCAGTCGCAGCATCCCGTTTCCACAGGCACTGCATCTCCTTTCCCTCAGTCACTGCATCCCATTTATCTCAGTCACTGCATCCCATTTCACGCTGTCACTGCATCCCATTTCACGCAGTCACTGAATCCCGTTTCCCTCAGTCACTGCATCACATTTCCCACAGTCACTGCATCCCGTTTCCCACACACACGGCATCCCATTTCACTCAGCCACTGCGTCCCATTTCCCTCAGCCACTGCGTCCCATTTCCCTCCGTCATTGCTTCCCATTTCCCACAATCACTGAATCACCTTTCCCTCAGTCACTGCATCCCATTCCACTGAGGCACAACATCCCATTTCACTCAGTCACTGCACCCCATTTCACTTAGTCACAGCATCCCATTTCACTCAATCACTGCATCCCATTTCACTCAGCCACTACATCCCATTTCCATCAGCCAATGCTTTCCATTTCACTCAGTCACTGCATCGCATTTCACTCAATCACTGCATCCTATTTCACTCAATCACTGCAACCCGTTTCCAAAAGTCACTGCGTCTCCTTTCCTTCAGCCACTGCATCCCAATTCCCTCAGTCACTGCATCCCATTTCACGCAGTCACTGCATCCCATTTCAATCAGTCACTGCATCCCATTTCACTCAGTCACTGCATCCCATTTCACTCAGTCACTGCATCCCATTACTGTCCATCACTGCATCCCATTTCACTCAGTGACTGCACCCCATTGCACTCAGTCACTGCGTCCCATTTCACTCATTCACTGCATCACATTACACTCAGTCACTGTAGCCCATTTCGCTCAGTCACTGCATACCATTTCCGACAGTCACTTCATTTCCTTTCCCTCAGACACTGCATCCCATTTCCATCAGTCACGGTATGCCATTTCCCGCAGTCACTGCATCCCATTTCCCTCAGTCACTGCGTCCCAGTTCACTCAGTCAGTGCGTCCCATTACCCTCAGTCAGTGCGTCCCATTTCCCTCAGTCACTGGAACCGATTTCCCACAGTCACTGCAATCGATTTCCCACAGTCACTGCAATCAATTTCCCATTACCCTCAGTCACCGCAACACATTACCATCAGTCACCGCAACACATTACAATCAGTCACTGCATCCGATTTCACTCAGTCACTGCATCCCATTTCCCACAGTCACTGCACGCCATTTCTCTCAGTCACTATATCCCATTTCCCTCAGTCACTGCATCCCATTTCCCTCAGTCACTGCATCCCATTTCCCTCAGTCACTGCATCCCATTTCCCTCAGTCACTGCATCCCATTTCCCTCAGTCACTGCATCCCATTTCCCTCAGTCACTGCATCCCATTTCAGTCAGTCCCTGCATCTCCTTTCCCTCAGTCACAGCATCCCATTTCACTCAGTCAGAGAATCCCGTTTCACTCAGTCACTGCATCCCATTTAACTGAGACAGTGAATCTCATTGAACTGAGACGGTGCATCCCATTACCCACAGTCACTGCATCTCCTTTCCCTCAGTCATTGCATCTCATTTTCCTCAGTCACTGCATCCCCATTTCACTCAGCCACTGCATCCCATTTCACACAGCCACTTCATCATATTCACTCAGACATTGCATCCCATTTCACTCAGTCACAGCATCCCATTTGACTCAGTCACTACATCCTATTCAACGGAGGCACTGAATCCTATTCAACTGAGACAGTGCATCCATTTCCCTCAGTCACCGCACCCTATTCCCCACAGTCACGGCATCCCATTTCACTCAGTCACTGCATCCCATTTCACTCAGTCACTGCATCTCATTTCACTCAGTCAATTCGTCCCATTTCACTCAGTCACTGCGTCCCATTTCACTCAGTCACTGCGTCCCATTTCACTCAGTCACTGACTCCCATTTCACTCAGTCATTCCATCCCATTTCACGCAGTCATTGCATCCTATTTCCCATCGTCACTGCATCTCCTTTCCTCAGTCACTCCATCCCATTTCAGTCAGTCACTGCATCCCATTTCAAACAGTCACTGCATCTCCATTCCCTCAGTCACTGCATCGCATTACCCTCAGTCACAGCATGCCATGTCCCCAAGTCACAGCATCCCACTTCACTCAGTCAGAGCATCCCATTTCACTCAGTCACTGCATCCCATTTAACTGAGACAGAGAATCTCATTGAACTGAGACAATGCATCCCATTACACTCAGACACAGCATTCCATTTCCCACAGTCACTGCATATCCTTCCCCTCAGTCACTGCATCCCATTTCCAACAGCCACTGCATCCCATTCCCCTCAGTCACTGCCTCCCATTTCACTCAGTCACTGCCTCCCATTTCACTCAGTCACTGCCTCCCATTTCACTCAGTCACTGCCTCCCATTTCACTCAGTCACTGCCTCCCATTTCACTCAGTCACTGCCTCCCATTTCACTCCATCCACTGGATCCCATTTCACTCAGCAACTGCATCCCACTTCCATCAGCCAATGCTTTCCATTTCACTCAGTCACTGCATCCCAACTCACACAGCCACTGCATCCCAATTTACACAGTAACTGCATTCAGTTTCACTTATTCACTGCATCACATGACACTCAGTCAGTGCGTCCCATTTCCGTCAGTCCCTACATCCCATTTCACAGTCACTGCATCCCATTTCCCTCAGTCACTGCATCCCATTTCACTCAGTCACTGCATCCCGTTTCTCACTGATGCTGCATTCAATTTCCGTCAGGTACTGAATCCCATTTTCTCAGTCACTGCAATCGATTTCCCTCAGTCACTGCATCCCATTTCCCACATTGACTGCATCCGATTTCACTCAGTCCATGGCATCCCATTTCACTCAGTCACTGCATCCAAATTCCCTCAGTTCGGCATTCCATTTCACTCAGTCACTGCATCCCATTTCACTCAGTCACTGCAACCCATTACACTCAGTCACAGCATCCCGTTTCCATAGGCACTGCATCTGCTTTCCCTCAGTCACTGCATCCCATTTCACTCAGGCACTGCAGCCCATTTCACTCAGGCACTGCAGCCCATTTCACTCAGGCACTGCAGCCCATTTCACTCAGGCACTGCAGCCCATTTCACTCAGGCACTGCATCCCAGTTAACGGATACAGTGAATCCTATTCAACTCATTGAAATCCCATTTCCCTCAGTCACAGCATCCCACATTCACAGTCACTGCATCTCCTTTCCCTGTCACTGCATCAGATTTCCATCAGTCACTGCATTCCATTTCACTCAGTCACTGCAACCCATTTCCATCAGCCACTTCATCCCATTACCCTCAGTCACTGCATCACATTTCACACAGACAGTGCATCACATTTCCCTCAGTCACAGCATCCCATTTCACTCAGTGACTGCGTCCCATTTCACTCAGTCAATTCGTCCCATTACACTCAGTCACTGCGTCCCATTTCCCACAGTCACTGCGTCCCATTTCCCACAGTCACTGCAACCCATTTCCCACAGTCACTGCAACCCATTTCCCACAGTCACTGCAACCCATTTCACTCAGTCACTGCATCCCATTTCACTCAGTCACTGCATCCCATTTCACTCAGTCACTGCATCCCATTACCCTCAGTCCCAGTATCCCATTTCAATCAGTCACAGCATCCCATTTCACTCAGTGAGTGCATCCCATTACCCTCAGTCACTGCCTCCCACTTCACTCAGTCACTGCATCCCATTTCACCGGGTCACTGCCTCCCACTTCACACAGTCACTGCCACCCATTTCACTCAGTCACTGCCACCTACTTCACTCAGTCACTGCATCTCCTTTTGCCATTAACTGCATCGCATTTCACTCAGTCACTGCATTACATTACCCTCAGTCACAGCATCCCATTTCACTCAGTGACTGCCACCCATTTCGCTCAGTCACTGTATCCCACTTCACTCAGTCACTGCCTCCCACTTCACTCAGTCACTGCCTCCCACTTCACTCAGTCACTGCCTCCCACTTCACTCAGTCACTGCCTCCCACTTCACTCAGTCACTGCCTCCCACTTCACTCAGTCACTGCCTCCCATTTCAGTCAGTCACTCCCTCCCATTTCCCTCAGTCACTGCATCCCATTTAACGAAGACAGTGAACACTATTCAGCGGAGACAGTGCATCCGTTTCCGTTAGTCACCGCACCCTATTCCCCACAGTCACCGCATTCCATTTCACTCAGTCACTGCACACCATTTCATTCAGTAACTGCATCCCATTTCACTCCGTCACTGCGTCCCATTTCCCTCAGTCACTGCATCCCATTTCCCTCAGTCACTGCTTCCCATTTCACTCAGCCACGGCATCCCATTTCACTCAGCCACGGCATTCCATTTCACTCAGCCACGGCATCCCATTTCACTCAGCCACGGCATCCCATTTCACTCAGTCACTGCGTGCCATTTTCCTCCGTCATTGTGTCCGATTTCCCACAGTCACTGCATCTCCTTTCTTCAGTCACGGCTTGCCATTTCCCACAGTCACTGAATCACCTTTCCCTCAGTCACTGCATCCCATTCCACTGAGTCACAGCATCCCATTTCCCTCAGGCCCTGCATCCCATTCCATTCAGCCACTGCATCCCATTTCCCAAAGTCACTGCATCCCATTTCAATCAGTCACTGCATCCCATTTCACTCAGCCACTGTATCCGATTTCACTCAGCCACTGCATCCCATTTCACTCCGTCCACTGCATCACATTTCACTCAGTCACTGCATCACATTTCACTCAGTCACTGCCTCCCATTTCACTCAGTCACTGCCTCCCATTTCACTCAGTCACTGCCTCCCATTTCACTCAGTCACTGCCTCCCATTTCATTCAGTCACTGCCTCCCATTTCCCTCAGTCACTGCACCCCATTTCATTCAGTCACTACATCCCATTTCATTCAGTAACTGCATCCCATTACCATCCATCACTGCATCCCATTTCCCTCAGTGACTGCATCCCATTTCACTCAGCCACTGCCTCCCATTTCCCTCAGTCACTGCACCCCGTTTCACTCGGTCACTGCACCCCGTTTCACTCGGTCACTGCGTCCCATTTGACTCAGTCAATGCGTCCCATTTCACTCAGTCACTGCATCCCATTTCCCTCAGTCACTGCGTCCCATTTCCCTCAGTCACTGCTTCCCATTTCCCTCAGTCACTGCTTCCCATTTCCCTCAGCCACGGCATCCCATTTCACTCAGTCACTGCGTCCCATTTCCCACAGTCATTGCGTCCCATTTCCCACAGTCACTGCATCTCCTTTCCTCAGTCACAGCTTGCCATTTCCCACAGTCACTGAATCACCTTTCCCTCAGTCACTGCATCCCATTCCACTGAGTCACAGCGTCCCATTTCCCTCAGTCCCTGCATCCCATTCCATTCAGCCACTGCATCCCATTTCCCACAGTCACTGCATACCCATTACCCTCAGTCGCAGCATCCCATTTCATTCAGTCACTGCCTCCCATTTCACTCAGTCACTGACTCCCATTTCACTCAGTCACTGACTCCCATTTCACTCAGTCACTGACTCCCATTTCACTCAGTCACTGACTCCCATTTCACTCAGTCACTCCATCCCATTTCAGTCAGTCACTGCACCCCATTTCACTCAGTCACTGCATCCCATTTCCCACATTCAGTGCGCCTCCTTTCCCTCTGTCACAGCATCCCATTTCACTCAGTCACTGCATCAAATTTCACTCGGTCACTGCATCGCATTACCCTCAGTCACAGCATCCCATTTCACTCAGTCAGTGCATCCCATTACACTCAGACACAGCATTCCATTTCCCACAGTCACTGCATCTCCTTCCTCTCAGTCACTGCATCTCATTTCCCTCAGTCACTGCATCCCATTTCCATCAGCCACTGCATTCCATTCCCCTCAGTCACTGCCTCCCATTTCACTCAGTCACTGCCTCCCATTTCACTAAGTCACTGCAACCCATTTCCATCAGCGACTGCATCTCATTACCCTCAGTCACTGCATCACATTTCACACAGACACTGCATCCCATTTCACTCAGTGACTGCGTCCCATTTCACTCAGTGACTGCGTCCCATTTCACTCAGTGACTGCGTCCCATTTCACTCAGTGACTGCGTCCCATTACACTCAGTCAATTCGTCCCATTACACTCAGTCACTGCGTCCCATTACACTCAGTCACTGCATCCCATTTCCCTCAGTCACTGCAACCCATTTCCCACAGTCACTGCAACCCATTTCCCACAGTCACTGCATCCCATTTCACTCAGTCACTGCATCACATTATCCTCAGTCACAGTA
Organism: Stegostoma tigrinum; assembly: GCF_030684315.1. Taxonomy (NCBI): domain Eukaryota; kingdom Metazoa; phylum Chordata; class Chondrichthyes; order Orectolobiformes; family Stegostomatidae; genus Stegostoma; species Stegostoma tigrinum. The sequence continues at coordinate 146,208 of NW_026728186.1, read as the reverse complement.
TCCCATTTCCCACAGTCACTGCATCCCATTTCACTCAGTCACTGCATCACATTATCCTCAGTCACAGTATCCCATTTCCATCAGTCACAGCATCCCATTTCACTCAGTCACTGCCTCCAACTTCACGCAATCACTGCCGCCCACTTCACACAGTCACTGCCACCCATTTCACTCAGTCACTGCCACCCACTTCACTCAGTCACTGCCACCCACTTCACTCAGTCACTGCCACCCACTTCACTCAGTCACTGCACTTCCTTTTGCCATTAACTGCATCGCATTTCACTCAGTCACTGCATTACATTACCCTCAGTCACAGCATCCCATTTCACTCAGTGACTGCCACCCATTTCACTCAGTCACTGCCTCCCATTTCACTCAGTGACTGCCTCCCATTTCACTCAGTCACTGCCTCCCATTTCACTCAGTCACTGCATCCCACTTCACTCAGTCACTGCCTCCCACTTCACTCAGTCACTGCCTCCCACTTCACTCAGTCACTCCCTCCCATTTCACTCAGTCACTCCCTCCCATTTCACTCAGTCACTCACTCCCATTTCCCTCAGTCACTGCATCCATTTTCCCACATTCACTGCATGTCCTTTCCCTCAGTCACTGTATCCCATTTCACAAAGACAGTGAACACTATTCAGCTGAGAGAGTGCATCCGTTTCCGTTAGTCACCGCACCCTATTCCCCACAGTCACCGCATTCCATTTCCCTCGGTCACTGCTTCCCATTCCCATCCATCACTGCATCCAATTTCACTCTGACTGCATCCCATTTCACTCAGTCACTGCATCACATTTCACTCAGCCACTGCATCACATTTCACTCAGTTAGTGCATCCCATAACCCTGAGTCACTGCAGCCATTTCCCTCAGTCACTGCGTCCCATTTCCCACAGTCACTGCAACCCATTTCCCACAGTCACTGCATCCCATTTCACTCAAGTCACTGCATCCCATTTCACTCAAGTCACTGCATCCCATTACCCTCAGTCACAGTATCCCATTTCCATCAGTCACAGCATCCCATTTCACTCAGTGAGTGCATCCCATTTCACTCAGTCACTGCCTCCCACTTCACGCAATCACTGCCTCCCACTTCACACAGTCACTGCCTCCCACTTCACACAGTCACTGCCACCCATTTCACTCAGTCACTGCCTCCCACTTCACACAGTCACTGCCTCCCACTTCACAGTCACTGCCACCCACTTCACACAGTCACTGCCACCCACTTCACACAGTCACTGCATCTCCTTTTGCCATTAACTGCATCGCATTTCACTCAGTCACTGCATGACATTACCCTCAGTCACAGCATCCCACTTCACTCAGTCACTGCATCCCAATTCACTCAGTCACTGCCTCCCACTTCACTCAGTCACTGCCTCCCACTTCACTCAGTCACTGCCTCCCAATTCACTCAGTCACTCCCTCCCATTTCAGTCAGTCACTCCCTCCCATTTCAGTCAGTCACTCCCTCCCATTTCAGTCAGTTCCTCCCTGCCATTTCCCTCAGTCACTGCATCCAATTGCCCACATTCACTGCATGTCCTTTCCCTCAGTCACTGCATCCCATTCAACGAAGACAGTGAACACTATTCAGCTGAGACAGTGCATCCGTTTCCGTCAGTCACCGCACCCTATTCCCCACAGTCACCGCATTCCATTTCCCTCAGTCACTGCACCCCATTTCATTCAGTCACTACATCCCATTTCATTCAGTAACTGCATCCCATTTCACTCCGTCACAGCATCCCATTTCACTCCGTCACTGCATCCCATTTCACTCCGTCACTGCATCCCATTTCACTCCGTCACTGCATCCCATTTCACTCCGTCACTGCATCCCATTTCACTCCGTCACTGCATCCCATTACCATCCATCACTGCATCCCATTTCACTCAGTGACTGCTTCCCATTTCACTCAGCCACTGCCTCCCGTTTCACTCAGTCACTGCCTCCCGTTTCACTCGGTCACTGCGTCCCGTTTCACTCGGTCACTGCGTCCCGTTTCACTCGGTCACTGCGTCCCGTTTCACTCAGCAAATACGTCTGATTTCACTCTGCCACTGCGTCCCATTTCCCTCAGTCACTGCATCCCATTTCCCTCAGTCACTGCTTCCCATTTCACTCAGCCATGGCATCCCATATCACTCAGCCACGGCATCCAATTTCACTCAGCCACGGCATCCCATTTCACTCAGCCACGGCATCCCATTTCACTCAGTCACTGCATCCCATTTCACTGAGACAGTGCATCCCATTACACTCAGACACAGCATTCCATTTCCCACAGTCACTGCATTCCTTCCCCTCAGTCACTGCATCTCATTTCCCTCAGTCACTGCATCCCATTTCACTCCGTCACTGCATCCCATTTCACTCCGTCACTGCATCCCATTTCACTCCGTCACTGCATCCCATTTCACTCTGTCACTGCATCCCATTTCACTCCGTCACTGCCTCCCATTTCACTCAGTCAATTCGTCCCATTACACTCAGTCAATTCGTCCCATTACACTCAGTCAATTCGTCCCATTTCCCTCAGTCACTGCGTCCCATTTCCCTCAGTCACTGCAACCCATTTCCCACAGTCACTGCATCCCATTTCACTCAGTCACTGCATCACATTACCCTCAGTCACAGCATCCGATTTCACTCAGTGAGTGCATCCCATTTCACTCAGTCACTGCCTCCCACTTCACGCAATCACTGCCTCCCACTTGACACAGTCACTGCCTCCCACTTCACACAGTCACTGCATCCCACTTCACACAGTCACTGCATCCCACTTCACACAGTCACTGCCTCCCACTTCACTCTGTCACTGCCTCCCACTTCACTCAGTCACTCCCTCCTATTTCACTCAGTCACTCCCTCCCATTTCAGTCAGTCACTCCCTCCCATTTCCCTCAGTCACTGCATCCAATTTCCCACATTCACTGCATGTCCTTTCCCTCAGTCACTGCATCCCATTTAACGAAGACAGTGAACACTATTCAGCTGAGACAGTGCATCGGTTTCCGTTAGTCACCGCACCCTATTCCCCACAGTCACCGCATTCCATTTCCCTCGGTCACTGTTTCCCATTTCACTCACTCACTGCATCCCATTTCACTCAGGCACTGCAGCCCATTTCACTCAGGCACTGCAGCCCATTTCACTCAGGCACTGCAGCCTATTTCACTCAGGCACTGCAGCCTATTTCACTCAGGCACTGCAGCCTATTTCACTCAGGCACTGCATCCAATTTCACTCAGGCACTGCATCCCATTTAACGGATACAGTGAATCCTATTCAACTGAGACAGTGCATCCATTTCCCTCAGTCACAGCATCCCACATTCACAGTCACTGCATCTCCTTTCCCTGTCACTGCATCAGATTTCCATCAGTCACTGCATTCCATTTCCATCAGTCACTGCATTCCATTTCACTCAGTCACTCAGTCACTGCCTCTCATGTCACTCAGTCACTGCATCCCATTACCCTCAGTCACTGCATCCCATTTCCTACAGTCACGGCATTTCCTTTCCCTCAGTCACTGCATCCCATTTCCCACAGTCACTGCATTTCCTATCCGTCAGTCACTGCATCCCATTTCACTCAGCCACGGCATCCCATTTCACTCAGCCACGGCATCCCCTTTCACTCAGCCACGGCATCCCCTTTCACTCAGCCACGGCATCCCCTTTCACTCAGCCACGGCATCCCATTTCACTCAGCCACGGCATCCCATTTCACTCAGCCACGGCATCCCATTTCACTCAGCCACTGCATCCCATTTCACTCAGCCATTGCATCCCATTTCACTCAGCCACTGCATCCCATTTCACTCAGCCACTGCATCCCATTTCACTCAGCCACTGCATCCCAGTTCACACAGTCACCACATCCCAGTTCAGACAGTCACCGCATGCCATTTCAAACAGTCAGTGCATCTCATTTCACTAATTCAATGCTTCACATTACACTCAGTCAGTGCGTCCATTTTCACTCAGTCAGTGCGTCCCATTACCCTCAGTCACTGCATCCCATTTCCCTCAGTCACTGCATCCCATTTCCCTCAGTCACTGCATCCCATTTCCCTCAGTCACTGCATCCCATTAACTTCAGTCGCAGGATCCCATTTCAAACAGACACTGCATCCCAGTTCACAGTCAGTGCATCCCAGTTCACATAGCCACTGCATCCCAGTTCACATAGCCACTGCATCCCATTTCACTCAGCCACTGCATCCCATTTCATTCAGCCACTGCATCCCAGTTCACACAGTCACCACATCCCAGTTCAGACAGTCACCGCATGCCATTTCAAACAGTCAGTGCATCTCATTTCACTAATTCAATGCTTCACATTACACTCAGTCAGTGCGTCCATTTTCACTCAGTCAGTGCGTCCCATTACCCTCAGTCACTGCATCCCATTTCCCTCAGTCACTGCATCCCATTAACTTCAGTCGCAGGATCCCATTTCAAACAGACACTGCATCCCAGTTCACATAGCCACTGCATCCCAGTTCACATAGCCACTGCATCCCATTTCACTCAGCCACTGCATCCCATTTCACTCAGCCACTGCATCCCAGTTCACACAGTCACCACATCCCAGTTCAGACAGTCACCGCATGCCATTTCAAACAGTCAGTGCATCTCATTTCACTAATTCAATGCTTCACATTACACTCAGTCAGTGCTAAAGGGTCTAGGCCCGAAACGTCAGCTTTTGTGCTCCTGAGATGCTGCTTGGCCTGCTGTGTTCATCCAGCCTCACATTTTATTAACTCAGTCAGTGCGTCCATTTTCACTCAGTCAGTGCGTCCCATTACCCTCAGTCACTGCATCCCATTTCCCTCAGTCACTGCATCCTATTTCCCTCAGTCACTGCATCCCATTTCCCTCAGTCACTGCATCCCATTTCCCTCAGTCGCAGGATCCCATTTCAAACAGACACTGCATCCCAGTTCACAGTCACTGCATCCCAGTTCACATAGCCACTGCATCCCAGTTCACATAGCCACTGCATCCCATTTCACATAGCCACTGCATCCCTTTTCACACAGCCACAGCATCCCATTTCACTCAGTCACTGCAGCTCATTTCACTCAGTCATAGCATCCCATTTCACTCAGACACTGCACCCCATTTCACTGAGACACTGCGTCCCATTACCATCAGTCACTGCATCCCATTACCCTCAGTCACTGCATCCCATTACCCTCAGTCACTGCATCCCATTTATCTCAGTCACTGCATCCCATTTCGCTCAGTCACTGAATCCCAGTTCACTCAGTCACTACATCTCCTTTCCATCAGCCACTGCATCCCATTTCCCACAGTCACTGCATCCCATTTCCCTCAGTCACTGCATCCCACATCCATCGGTCAATGCCCCCATTTCCTTCAATCACTGCATCCCATTCCACTCAGTCACTGCATCCCACCTCACTCAGTCACTGCATCTCCTTTCCCTCAGTCAGTGCATCTCCTTTCTCGCAGTCACTGCATCTCCTTTCCTGCAGTCACTGCATCTCATTACCCTCACACTGCATCCCATTTCCCACAGTCAGTGAATCTCCTTTCCCTCAGTCACTGCATCCCATTTCCCACAGTCAGTGCATCTCCTTTTGTCACTCACGGCATCCCATTTCACTCAGTCACTGCATCCCATTTCCATCAGTCACTGTATCCCATTTCCCTCAGTCACTACAACCCATTTCCCTCAGTCACTACAACCCATTTCCCGCAGTCACTGCAAACTATTTCACTCAGACACTGCATCCCATTGCCACAAGCCACTGCATCCCATTACCCTCAGTCACTGCATCCCATTTCACTCAGTCACTGCATCCCATTACCCTCAGTCACTGCATCCAATTTCACTGAGTCACTGCATCCCGTTTCGCTGAGTCACTGAATCGCATTTGTTGTTCTCACTTGAATGCAATGGTCATGAATCTCCTCCAATGGCTGGTCATGTATTTCCAATGCAAAATTTTACCAAGTTTTGATTTGCAATTTTGATTACATGTGTTTCCTCTATTCTATAAGATGCTGCAATAAACTCAAATTTGATAAATCATAATTCAACCACCATTACCGACAGAGTTAATTTCATCAAACAGATCCAATTAGAATTGTCACATTCCCAAATCCTGATTCAAGTTTTTCTAATTATGGGCCACGTGGTTCAGAAGAAAGACACTTAGAGTCAGAGAGATGTACAGTAGGGAAACAGATCCTTTGGCCCAATTTGTCTATGTTGACCAGATAGCCTAAATTAATTTAGTCCCATTTGCCAGCATTTGGCCCATATTCCTCTCAACCCATCCTATTCATATACCCATCCACATGGCTTTTAAACGTACAAGCCTCCACCACTTCCTCTGGCAGCTCATTCCATACATGCACCACTATGAAAAAAATCCGGTCCATTTTAAATCTTCCCTCTCTCATTTTTAACCTATTCCCTCCAGTTTTGGATTCCAGCAACCCGGGGCAAAGATCTTGGCTGTTCGCTCTATCCACGTCCCTCGTAATTGAATAAACTTCCATATGGTCAGCCCTGAACTCCAAAGTTCCAAGAAATAGCTGCCTATTCAAGCCCACGGTATACCTCCAACCTCCGATGCTCGTAACATCCTTGTAGATCTTCTCTGAACCCGTTCAAGTTTACAACATACAACAATACAGCGCACAACAGGCCCTTCGGCCCTCAATGTTGCGCCGACATCCTTCCTCTCGCAAGGAGACCAAAATCGATTGCAGTATTCCAAAAGCAGCCGAATCAATGTCCTATATGGCTGCTAAGTGATCTCCCAACTCCTATCCTCAATGCACTGACCGATAAAGGCGAGCACACCAAATGTCTCCTTCATATCCTTTCTACCAGTGGCTGTAGTTTGATGGAACTACGAAACTGCACTCCAGCGTCTCTTTATTAATAAACACTCCCCACAACCTTCAGTGTATACGTGCTGCCCTGATTTGCCTTTCCAAAATGTAGCACCTCACATTTATCTAACCTCAACTCCATCTGCCACTCCTCAGTTTATTGGCCCTTGTCAATGTCCCATTGTATTCTGAGGTGACCTTCTTGGCTGGCTACTACACCTTCAATCATTGGGAAACTTACTAACCACACCTTCTATTTTCATATCCAAATCATTGCATCACTTCAACTCCCCCTCCCACTCCCTGAACGACATGTCCATCCTGGGCCTCTTCCAGTGTCACAATCACACCACCCAGAAACTGGAGGAGCAGCACCTCATATTCCACCTCAGGAGCTTCCAACTCAATAGCCTCAATGTGGACTTTGCCACCCTCAAAATCTCCCCACCCGCCAGCCTCATCCCAAGACTATTTCCTCCCCTCATCCCCGCCTCCATGAACTGTCCGCCTTCTCTCCCAACAATCCACTCCTCCCACCTCACTGACCAACTCCCACCACTGCTTGAAATTGTTATTCTTTTCACACTTCATCAGCTCGACGTTATTTCTAAAATCTATTTTCCAATTGTTGGAAAAAGTGAGATAAAGAGAAGTAAAAGAAGTTACGTTCTTACCACTCGGGAAATCTCTGAATATTCTTCTGTTGAAAGGCCGCCAAGGAACGATGCAATTCTTTTGTCACAAACGCTGTGAGGGAGACATCTTTTTCGGTTCCACTAACTCCACCCTAAGGAAGACAAACCCACGTAACATATCTAGTGACTTAAAACATACTCTATTGTTGCCCAAGGTGGAGAGCTGGATGAACACAGCAGGTCAAGCAGCATCAGAGGAGCAAGAAAGCTGATGTTTCGGGACGAGACCCTACTTCAGAAAATTGGCGCTGGAGAATCTGAGATAACAAGGTGTAGAGCCGGATGATACTGCTTGACCTGCTGTGTTCATCCAGCTTTACACCTTCTTATCTCAGATTCTCCAGCATCTACAGTTCCTACTGCCTCTATTGTTGACCTTTCACTTTACTGAACTAATATGAGCCAGTAGTTTTGTTTAGGCTCACGTAATCTTACAGTTATTGGCCTGCACAAAATCCTGAATTAATTTTGATTGACTGACGGGAGGAGAGATGAATTTGATAGAAATTTTTGTTTTCGACCAATTTGCAGAGGGCATCGTGGGCGATTGAAGGACAGTGTTATTATCCTCCAGGTCTGTGGACTGCATCGTTACCAACTTGCCCATTTGCATATACATACAATATTCATTATTTAGCAATAAAACATAATAAACCAATACTGTGTACTAAAAACCCTCAAGTATCAATGGAAATTTAAATATTTATCATAGAGTTTGAAGGATTGAATTCAATGATACAAAGCAAAAACCAGTGAAGATGAGTGCAGTTGGTCAGCACTTTTGCCACTCAGTGGAGGTTGGCAGTTTGAGGCCACCCAGGAACAAGCAAGCTCTGTCTAACTCCAAGGGCAGCACGGTGGCTCAGCGGTTAGCACTGCTGACTCACAGCGCCAGGGACCCAGGTTCGATCCCACCGTTGGGCGATCTTCTGTGCGGAGTTTGTACATTCTGCCCATGCCTGCATGGGTTCCTGCTGGGTGCTCTGGTTTCCTCCCACAGTCCAAAGATGTGCAGGCTAGGTGTATGGGCCATGCCAAACTTGCCCATTGTGTTTAGGGATGTGTAGATTCGGTGTGTTAGTCATGGGAAATGTAGGGTTACCGAGGAAAGGGTCGAGGGATGGGTCAGGGTGAGATGCTCTTTGGAGGGTGGCTGTGGACTTCTTGGGTCAAAAGGGGGTTGTTTCCACACTGTAGGGATTCTATGATATGAAAGTATCTTTTGAAGTGGACATTCATGGGTATGCTGTAACAGAGACCTTGAAATACTGCACAACAAATATTTGGAACTAGACTGTCAATTCAGACATAGCATCAAAAAGGTCATGGAAGTTGTCACCGATATTAAGCAGGATTGATGAAAATCCAGCAGGAAATGGTGTCAAAAGGCCCAGTATCTTTTATTCATCTCCAGTTATTATGTCCAAGGCACTGGATGCTGGCAGGATTGAAACATTGAAGAAATGCTTCACAAATCACATATAAGGACCTGCACATCTTTGAACAATGGGAGGAAACTGCAGCACCTGGCAGAAGCCAGTCGCAGACGCGGGGAGGACGTGTCAATTCCACACAGATAATTACCCAAGACTGGAATCTCAATTGGCTCCCCAGTGCATGAGCAGGTCTAACCACTGAGCAACTACCTTGACCATAAGGGGTTTTATAAGCGCATACTTTATTTGGGGAAAGACAGATCCAATCCTGTATGTCCAACCAAAATAACATATTGTAGATATCATGACAACAATCATAAATGATTTTGAATAAGTAAATCAAAAAAATTAAAATTGTTTCCAAGCCTAAATACTAGATAAGGTGCAGTTAAGATGAATAGTGCAACAACAAAAAGGCCATATTTTATGTGACCATTGGTAACACTTGAAAACTTGCAACAATATGGTCACCAGTAGAGATCTGAAGTGGCTTGATGGTGCACTCCTTCATACACTGGAATGAAACTCCAAAGATCACAAATTCTCCGTCAATACCGTGTTATAACAGTCACTGCATCAACCTGTGTTTATGGGCCTGACTGGAAACCCACACAACATGCATAAACAAAAAAAAATCTAAGGTGATAGGAGAAAAAAATGCATGTATGCAACGTCTCTGAAAAGCAATTATCTGTAGTGGATGCAAGCTCATAAGGAATCTTGTTTCGCAGATTATATTCATTTGCAATGCAGGTCATGCCAGTCAGAATCAGTTTTCGTTTTATGACAGATAACTAAAATGTCCATTACAATGAACTTTGGTTGATCAGAAGATTTTAAGTAAGGACTATGTCTTGTGTGAGCTGACGGCATTATGGGATGGAGAAGGTACATGCACTGCTAGCATCTTGACACCATTGAATGAGCAAGCGTGGACGCAAAGGTTGTAACAGGTAACAATTGTACACGCAATATCTTTTGAGCTCCTTCCGAGCAAGCCTGTAATACTCTAAAGCTGTGCCAGACCCTCACTTCCTCCACCTTACGTACGCTGCCTTTTTCTTTTTGACAAGAAGCACCTCTGTACCCGTCATCCAAGGCTCCTTAATCTTACCCCTTCTTACCTGTCTCAGAGCAACAAATTTATACATCACTCGCAACAACTGCTCCTTGAACAGCCTCCACATGTCTGCTGTGCCCTTTCTGTGGAACAATTGCTCCCAATCTGTACTTCCCAACTCCTGTCTGATAGCGTCATAGTTTCCTTTACCCCAGTTAAATATCTTCCCCTGGTAACTGCTCCTTTCCCTTTCCACGGCTATAGTAAATGTGAGGCTGTTGTGGTCACTGTCGCCAAAGTGCTCTCCCACCACGAGATCTGACACCTGTCCTGGCTCATCGCCGAGCACCAAATCCAAAATGGCCTCCCCCCTCGGCCTGTCCACATACTGAGTCAGGAAACCCTCCTGAACACACCTGACAAAAACGGCTCCATCCAAACCATCTGCACGAAGGAGGTTTCGATCTATATTGGGAAAGTTGAAGTCACCCATAACAACAACCCTGATACGTTTGCACTTTTCAACAATCTGCCGGCCAATGAGTTCTTGGATCTCCCAACTGCTATTTGGGGTCTGTAGAAAACCCCCAGTGAAGTGACTGCTGCCTTGCTGTTCCGAACTTCCACCCACACTGACTCAGTCGACAAACCTTCCTTGGCAACCTCAGCCCATACCACCTCAGTAGACGAGTCCTCAAAGGTTCTTTCAGCCGCCGTTATACTGTCCTTGACCAACAAAGCCACACCTCCCCCTCTTTTACCACCTTCCCAGACCTTAATGAAAGATCTAAACCCGAGAACCTGCAACATCCATTCCTGACCCTGCTCTATCCATGTCTCCGAAATGGCCACAACATCGAAGTCCCAGGTACCTATCCAAGCTGCAACCTCACCTACATTATTCTGGATACTCCTGGCATTAAAGTCGTCACACTTCAATCCAGCTTGCTGTCTGCCAGCACACTTCTGTGACAGTGAGGTCCTGACCATGTCCTCCCTACGCTCATCCTCCTGTGTACTAGGACTACACCTCAGTTTCCCATCCCCCTTCTGAGCTAGTTTAAATCCACCCAAATGGCACTAGCCAATTTCCCACCCAGGATATTCGTGCCCCTCTGGTTCAAGTGGAGACCGTCCTGTTTGTACAGGTCCCACCTTCCCCAGAATGAGCCCCAATTGTCCATGTACCTGAAGCCCTCCCACCTGCACCATCCCTGCAGCCACGTCTTCAGCTGAAATCTCTCTCTGTTCTTTGCCTCGCTATCATGTGGTACGGGTGACAAACCAGAGATGACCACTCTGTTTGTTCTAGCTCTCAACTTCCACCATAGCTCCCTCAAATCCTGCCTGACATCCCTATCACTCTTTCTACCTATGTCGTTGGTGCCTACGTGGACCACGACTTGGGGCTGGTCACCCTCTCCCCTCAGGACCCTAAACACACTGTCCGACACATCACAGACCCTGGCACCTGGTAGGCAACACACCAATCGTGAGTGTCTTTCCTTCCCATCAAATCTTCTATCAGTCCCTCAAACTAGTGAGTCCCCAGTGACTATCACTCTCTTCCTATCCCCGCTTCCCTTCCGTGCAAGAGGGACAGACTCTGTGCCAGAGTCCTGGACCCGACTGCATGCCCCTGGTAAGTCGTCCCCCGGAACAGTATCCGAAACCGTATACTTGTTTTTCAGGGGAGCGACCGCAGGGGATTTCAGGGGAAGGTTAGTCAACACCGGGTAAATGTGCATTTTTGGCTGAAGAAACATTTGTTTCAATGTGAGCTAATGGAAGAAGCCATGGAGTCAAAGCTAAACATTTTGACAATAAGACAACGATTCTTAAAAGCAGCAGACAGCGTGAAAAAGAAATGAGCTGCTTTAATATCCACTTAAAATTTACGTGGAATATCAGATCGAATTTTATTTTTGACTCCATTGTGCAATCATGTCGAGCTAAAAATGTTAACTGCATTAATTAATACTAACCAGAAACGGACTTTGTAGTAAATGGTTTGACTATTTTCTGTATCTGGAACATCCCTTTTCCTTCTCGAACGAAGATTGTACCAACCTATGGTACCAAACTGTGGGTCAAACGGATGGGACTCGTAATCTTTAAATTCCTCATCAAAACAGTCTCATCGTATGGTTCTGTGCAATAAAAGAGAAAGAATAAACATGTTTCCCACACTTTTGCTGATGTTTACGAACAGAATGCTCAAATTCAAAAAGTCTGAGCTGCCATGTCTGCTTCCTCCAGCCTGTTTAAACTGTTCCATTCAATGTGAAATTTGTGATAAGTTTTCGCACACAGGTCTATTTGATCTGTGCCACCACCTTCTATTAGTCATACATGCTTTCCCCCTCTTCCTGCAATACATTGTTTGAAATGTTCAATGAGATTTTGATTTTAAATCTTATCGTCATATTTGTTTGATTCTCAAGCATCAATGAATCTGATGTCGCCGCCATTCCATGCAGTGCACAGCACGTCAAACAGGAGTCTTAGTCTTGCCATGAGCACTGAGGTAGTATGGGGTCACAACTGTCTCATAGTTCAGAACAAAATTCTACATATAGGGCTATGTAGAGTCATGCAATTAATTTTATTTGACATGCTATTTCTTTTCTTCACAAATATGCTGGATTTAAAGTGATCTTCACCCTCATTTAAAATGAATCCAACGTCCAACCATCTATAAAACCGGCAAATCCAAATTTTAATTTGAGTTCAGTGTTACACAAATATATTACTTTTTAAAAAATTATATTCGAGTCAACATTAACATTTCATTCCCGACAGCGGGTGAACTTACTTTTAAACTCCAATTTTCATTTGGTACTAACGGAGAGGTGAGCCTTTTTGCAAGCACCGAAAGGCTGCACCAGTTTATGCTAAAACTTGCGGAACTGTAAGTTTCACAAATATGTTCCTATTAAACACTAATTCCTATTGAAGCAGTATGAAGCTAAATTCATTCAACTGGACAGCAAAAACGGTCAAGATTTTAAAAGCAAGCAACTATTTTGAAGTCACTCTTCAAACTAAATTCCATCTTGGTGTGTGAGAGTCCATAGGTTCCTCACTCTCAACGAACCATTCAACTGTCATGCAATCACTGAAACACACAGACAAAAAACATCAATGTTAACAGTCACTAAGATTTTGAGAGTGATTTGGAATTCGTACTCAATACCCGCTGGGGAAAATCTGTTCCAATCTGGATAGTACTCACTTATTACCATCCCACCTACCTTCCCCAGCACCTCCTCCCCCTCCACGCTATTTGTTTCTGAGCTCCCTTCCACCCTCCATTTCTGAGGAAGGGTCCTGACCCAAAACCTCAACTTTCTTGAGCCTCTGATGCTGCCTGCCCTGCTGTGTTCCTCCAGCTCCACAATGTGTTATCTCAGACACCAACATTGGCAGGTCTTACCATCTGGATAACTCATTCTCACCTTGCAACAAGTGATTTATAGTCATTTTCTTTTCAGATTACGCATGTACATGTATATACATAAATATGCATACAACACTTTTATGCCTGAACCACTAACCTAGAGGATATTTTAAAAGAGTCTCTTCATATCTGCATGCAAGAAAAATCATCAAGGTCATGACTTTCATTTTAGGAATAACTCGAACATTCAAAGTACTCACAGTCAGTGTCCCATTTCCTTGACCAGTCAATTTGATGTGAATCTTTCTTCCAAGTGTAAACTATAACAGCAATTATATTTGAGAATCAAACTCTTCATTGCATCACCAATATTTCCTTGTCTGTTTGAAACATAAGATAATGAAATCATCATGGACAGATTGGCCAACAATGTAATCGAATGTGTGTTATGGCAACTCAAAATCACAACCATTGAAGTGATCTTTAAAAAGCTGTTGTCATACAACAGAGCACTTTTTGAGGTGCAGTGATGAACATACTTCCTGAGATGCAAATAATATATGCCCAATTAATTCCAAAGAATAACTTGACAATTAAAAAGAAGCTAAAAATCTCTTTACATTGTGATGCTTGTCAGATTGCTATTAGTCAATGGAAATCGTTCAGAACAATTATTTATTCCCAGATGAAAAGGAAGTGTATACATTTCATTTTCACATTTCATTCAAGAGAGAAAAAAAACACCCTTATGAATGCATTGTCAAACCAGAAGACTCACTAAAAAAGTTACTTGGCCCATTGAATTTCCTCCATCATTCGGTGAGGTCATTGTTGATCTCATTGCATTTATCATGATACAACATTTCCACCAAACCCTCCTTGTAGCTAATACATTCCAATCCAAGTAACATCCTGGTAAATCTCTGTTTCTCTGTCATGCCTTGTCTTTCGAAATATTTTTGAGTCATCTACAAATTTAGCCACAGCACATGCACCTCTTTCCTCCAAGTCATTAATAAACAAGCACAAGAGCTGTGGTTCCTTCAGCGCGACCTCATTTCTGACTGACAAGCCAACCCTGGCATCTCTGTCCATTTGTATCGGAGATAATGGGAACTGAAGATGCTTCAGAATCCAAGGTAACAAAGTGTGGAGCTGGATGAACACAGCAGGATGAACACACAGAAGTAGAAGGGTCTAGGCCCGAAACGTCAGCTTTTGTGCTCCTGAGATGCTGCTTGGCCTGCTCTGCTCATCCAGTTCCACACTTTCTTATCTCTGTCCATTTGCCTGTTCTTTCTATCGGACATGAATCATTGGATATTTCATTCCTAACACTTACCCCTAACAACCTTGTCTCTGTGATACCCAGAGTGATGTATCTGTCAATTTCAATGCGCACCACAAACTCATTCACTTAGTTTCATACACTCCCTGCAATTAAATACAACATCTTCAGTCTGGCATTTACAGCCACCCTTCTTATCTGCTGCACCTGAAGTGAGAGTCGTGACCATTTCCAAACTTTTTGTCCTATTACTTGCTCTGGAAACTTTGCTGAGCACTTACCAGCTTCTAACTTTTTCCATAATTTTCCATGCAACTGCGCTCACCCACTCCAGGCATTTTATTTTAGCGCCCTACCCCGAGACCTTGCTCTGTATTTTGCCAGGAGACTTGTCCCAATATGATTCTCGTCGAGCCGATACCACCAGAACAACTCCCTCCTTCCCCGTACCGATGCCAATGTCCCATGAATTCAAACACATTTCTGCCATGCCACCATTTGAACAATGCATTTACATCTATAAATTATGC
Organism: Stegostoma tigrinum; assembly: GCF_030684315.1. Lineage (NCBI taxonomy): Eukaryota > Metazoa > Chordata > Chondrichthyes > Orectolobiformes > Stegostomatidae > Stegostoma > Stegostoma tigrinum. The sequence continues at coordinate 130,895 of NW_026728186.1, read as the reverse complement.
TCACACCGTGCCAAATTGCTCAGATAGTAATCCAGAGATTATTACCATTCTGGTTCTGCTTTCTCACCTCAGCACCTTGGTGCTCATAATCCCTCAGCAGAACCTCTTTCCACTTTCTTCCATATCAATGGTACCTGTGTGGACCACGATAGCTGGATTTCTACTCCTCCCACTTCAAGTTCCTTTGTAGCCGAGATGGAATGTCCTGAACCTGGGCACCAGGCAGGCAACACTACTTTCGAGACTCTCGATCCTCATCACAACCAACAGTGTTCATTCCCCTAACTATACTACCTCTGATTATAACTACATTTCACTTTTTATCTCCTCTGGAATGTCCCCCTGTACCACAGTGCTACAGTCAGTTTACTCATCTTCCCTATACCCTGCACTCTCATCCACACAGGAAGAAAGAATCTCAAACCTGTTAGATAAGATCAAAGGCCAAGGTTCCTTCTGCACTACATCCTGGATCCTTCCACCTGCCCTGTTCTTTGTCACAGTCTCACGTCTCTGGCCACTGACCGAGTTTCAGCTAGTTAATCTAAGGTGTGTGACTGCCTCCTGAAGCACAGCATTCCCCAGTAACTGTCCGCCACATGATTTGTTGATTGGTAAAAACTGAGATTCCAGTTCATCAACCCTGAGCTGGAGTATGGGGTCTGACCACTACCCCGTCACGTAGGTATAAATCATCGTCTGGCCTGGCATCTCCATTTCAATTACTTCGATCTTAATTTGATTTGAAAACATTCTGGTCTTTTAGTTTGTAGCCTGTAAATATTTCTCCGATTTACTTTTAATCTGAAAGCTACCGATAATAGATTCTTAAACCAGAAGCGATCACCAACCAATGAGCCTGGTTCACCCTCCGGGTCCCTGATTCTGGCTTCAATTTACAATGTCTCAAAAAAAAATGCTTACAAACTATCAGGCAAAAAAAGCAAGCAAATGGCACCTCTTACACTCTGCACTGACTTACCGCATTGCCACCAAGTTCCCCAAAATATATATTCACTTGGTGCATTTCACTCGAGATGTGATCTCTCCTTCCAGAACGTGCAAAGCATACTGATCCAAAGCAATATACTACCTTCAAAACCTCAGCTCTCAGCTTATTACTTTTGAGTACATTCTCAAATGCTTTCTCCAAGTCCAAACACAACACATTTACTGGTTTTCCTCTATTAATTCTCCTTCCAAAACTTCCTCCAAAAACCCAAACAAATTAGCCAGACATAATTTCTCTTTCAGCAGGCTATGGTGATTCTGTTTGATTAGATTCTGATTTTCCAAATGTTCTGCTATTATTTTCTTCATAGTTGATTGCCACATATTTCCAACAAGAGATGTCAGGCTGTTTCGATTGTAGTTATCTTCTTTTTGCCTCTCTCCTTTTTAAATAGGGACGTCACATCGGCATTTTTCCAGCCCTCAGATGCTTCTCTCGAATCTAAACCTTTTTGGGAAATTACAATCAATGCATACACCGACTCTGAAGCTCATTGTTTAGAATCTTAGAAAGTAAACCATCACGGCAAAGAGTCCAATCTGCTTTGACTCCATTAGATTGTCTATTGCTACTTCTCTAATGGTAGTGATGGTGTGGTAGTGATGTGTTTAATTCCTCCCTGTGTTCTGTAGTAATAAGGGGATCCTTGAAGTATCTTCCACTGTAAAGACTACCCTTCTCTCATTGTGGTTGTTCCTTGATTTAAAAATTAACCTGGCCATCTCAGCCGAGCATATAATTAATGGCATTACCTCTAAAACCTTCTCTGCGAAAGTGTTCAATAAATTGCTACAACCTGAAAGAAGTAATTCTTCCCCTAAATTAATCGGCAACCAATTTGAAAATATGGCCTCTGGTCGTAAAATCTTTCACAAATAGGAGTAATGTGTACGGATATACACTATCAAGTCTCTTAAGCATCTTAAATGTTGAAAAAATGAGATTTTTTTCAATCTTATAAACTCCAATGAATGTAGCCCAACTTTCCTAAGCATAGCAATCCCCTCCGCCATTTCCGAAATCAACCCAGTCAACATGAGGTGTACGGCCTCCGCAGCACTCGCTCTGTGGCCGTACATGACTTCTGAGTTACCATCCTGCTGCTACGTCTCTACTTCTATTTACGATGCAGTCCTCCGTCCATCCGAACATACTACCCTTGAACACATGGGCTCTTTTCTTTTGAGACACCTTACGAGCTGTAGCTTATCAAATGCTTTGTTGAAATCTCAATGTCAACTGGTGGTCCTTCGTCAGTAATGTTTGTTTCCTTCTCAAAGCACTGTAGCAAGTTTGTCAAGTATTATTTCCCCGTTATGAAAGGATGTTAACTCTGTAGGATGTTATAGCACACTCAGTACCCTGTTATTTCATCTTTCATTGCCGGCATGAACATCGACCCAGGTTGACCTAAATTGGCAATACTTGCTTAGTATTTTGTCCAAGTATCTTTGTAATAATGGTGTTATGTTCACAATCTTTCAATCCTCTGAGAATTTTCCACAATCTTAGGATTCTTGGAAGATTATCATCAGTGCCTCCATTGTATCTGTAGCTGCATTGTTCAACATGAGAGGATACAACTCATCACACCCCTTGGATATTTTCTCTACTGATTGGAGTCATGTTTGGAATTCTGTGCAGTGACATTCACTTTTAATAGTTTGCTAAATACTACCAGGAACAGAAATTGTGATCCAGCTGCAACTAAGCTAAAGCTTTCAGCACAGAATAAAGTCTTTGAATTCATTATGACCCAAATAACTCCTGAAAAAGGGCAATACAATTTGCCTCAGTCCATAAATGTTCTTCCTCCAACATCCTGAGATGCATCATCTGTATTTCAACAAATTTACCACAGAATCTGTTTCAATCACCCTTTCAGCAATACGCATGACAAGAATTCGGCATTCTTCGTCCCCCTGTAGCCTCTGTTGCACATGTGCATTGTTGGACGATTATTTGTTTGTGTGCCTGCTTTTTTGCTCAAATGGATAAAGGTAAGTTCGTGTTCTTTTGTCATCAGAACTCTTGCCTCCTCACTCTCATCTTCCTTGTTTTATCCCTCTGCTGGAATATTTAATTTGTCGACATATCTGAAATATGTTGTCGAATGGATTGGGTTTTGTGCCATTGCATTCCCCAAAGCCCATCTCCCCATCCTGTTGCTTGTTCTAACAGTTATTATCTTGCAGAGTGGAAAATGCAGTTTGAAAGCAATGGAACATTATTGATGAACAAGTTGATGCATAAATTGCTGCGATCTTCCAAACTACAAACTCACCTTCAATTCTTTCTCGGTCAGAGCATTATGCCGGCACAAATGAATTGTGTTCTCAATGGGACTTCCAAAACCATGGAATTGAATTTGCATGTTGATTTCTTCTTCCCTCTTCAGAAATGCAATGTCGTAGCATGATGAAGCTTCCAAGGCAATGATTGTGTCCTTCAATGAAGGGAAAAGTGACTTTTAGATTCATGGAAATATTTCAGTACTTCCACATAGATGAAATGCAAACATTCTCCCTGCATGCTGACCCAAGTCCGCAAGACTAGGGCATGACCCAGTCTCATTTTATCCTATCTTTCTGATTTTACATGCCACGGGATAATCATTGCAGCGTAACAGAAATGTTGATCATGGAAATTTATCAGTGTTTTAATAAATAATGGCAAATTTTCAACATCTTGCAAGTGTATGAAGGCTCAATCTCATGACACCTTGCCTGCTGCACAAAGACATTCTTACACTGCTTTGAGTGTTAGGGTCAAACAAAACACAATCATTACACAAATGCATCAACACGCTACTTTCAATAGGATCTGGCGCAGGCTTGGAGGGCCAAAGTGCCTGTTCCTGTGCTGTAATTTTCTTTGTTCTTTGACCAGATAAAAAGGAAAAGGGAGGTGTGTAACAGTCATCAAGGGAACAAGAGTCCCTGTGGACGCACTAACGTCAACCAGGCCAACATCCCCAGCACTGAGGCACTGACCATCCTCGATCAGCTACAATGGGCTGGACACTTCATCTGTATGACTGACACGAGACTCTCCGCATGTTCTCATCCCAGCTTCAAAAAAGCAGGCGAGACCCAGATGTGCAGAGGAAGCACTCGGTGATAAACTCAAGTCCTCAATGGTGAAGTGCGACATTCCTGCAGACACCTGGGAATCGCCGGCCTCAGACGGCCCAAAGCCTGAAGAGCACCTGGGAAGGCATCAAACACTTCGAGGCTTGCCTTTGGAAGCAGCAGAAGCCATGCAGCCACACCAACACCTCCCTCACCCCTTCCCACGACTGCCTTCTGCCCCGAGTGCAACAGAGCCGACGGTAGCTGCATCGGTCTGTACAGCCGGCGATCAATTCAGCCTGAGAGTGGGAGAGTGTCATCCATATCTGCGAGAAACCACCATGATGATGATGTATAGTGTGCAGGGGCATCTCGTCATAGCAATTCAGAGAACAAATACAGGGCAACAGAACGCTGGTGACCAAGATTAGGATGAGGGAGAATCTCAAAATCTTCTACAAGTGTCTCAGAGGGAAAGAGAAAACCCAGGGAAAACCAGGTCTCATTTGGGATGAAGAGGCAAATGAATGGTTTGAACTGGAGGGCAATGTCAGGTGTTAAACGAGAATTTCACATCAGCTTTTACATGTGAGAAGGAGCACACAATTCTCGGACAGAATTAACAGATGTTAATTCTGGGGAGATGTTAGGTGTTTTGGTGAATTTAAAATTGGACAAATCCCAGGTTTGGATGAGGTGTATGCCACGATGCCCAGGGAGATGAGAGAAAGCATTCCACTCGCCCTCATACAGAGATTTCAAAAGTACCACAGGACTGGAGAACAGGTAACATAGTTCCACTTATCAAAATGCGTGACAAACATAAAGCAGAGTATTACAGACCGGTGAGTATCACATCAGTAGAGAGGAAAATATTGGAGAAAATTCTGAACGGCAGACTTAATTTCCATTTCAAGAAGTGGGGTCTGATCAGCGACCGTCAGCATAGCTTTGTCAGAGGGAGGTCACGCCTCACAAACTTAGATGATTCTTTCAAAGAGGTGACGGAGTGTGCAGATGGGAGTTGATGTAATGAAAATAGATTTCAGCAAAGACTTGGACAGGGTCCCAAATGGGAGCGTGGCAAAGAAGGTAAAGCTCGGGGGGTCCAGGAAAATACAGCAAGTTGAATCCAAAGTTACAGATTGGTCAAATGGGCAGGTCAACAGTAGATGGAATGTTAACCCTGATCAATAAGGCAATTTGGACAAACTAACAAGGCAAGGAATCATTCAAAGAAATGCCAGGACACTAGGAAGATCAGAGGAATGGTGTGATCTTGGGGTGCTTGTCCACAGATTCCTGAACATGGAATGGCAGCTTAAAAGGACAGTTCAGAAAGCACATGGCTCAAGAGCTGTACAGGACTTTGGTTAGGCCCCAGCTGAAGTGCTCAGTGCAGTTCTGGTCTCTCCATTATAGAAAGGAGGTGTTTGCATTTGAGCATGTGTGGAGGACATTCATCAGGATGTTCTGACGGGGTGAAGCATTTTAACTCTTGGGAGAGTCTGGATAAGTTTGCGTTAGCAATAACTGCTAATGCTGGAGTTTGAGATCACACAGTGTGGAGCTGGAGGAACACTGCAGGCCAGGCAGCATCACTGTTGCCGATCTCTGATTAAAGGTCTAGGCCTGAAACATCAGCTTTTGTGCTCCCGAGATGCTGCTTGGCCTGTTGTGTTCAGCCAGCTCCACACTTTGTTCTCTTGGATTCTCCAGCATCTGCAGTTCCCATTGTATCTAGCATCACTGTTTTATCTGGATAAGGTTGGCTTGTTTTCTTTCGAGAAGAGAAGGTTGAAGGAGGTCCTGAAAAAATTGTTTAGATTAATATGGGTAGGGGCGAGGTAAAAAGAAGGTCCATAATGGGGTCGGTCGGGGGGCGGTGGTGGTAGAGGAAGAGATACATACATTTAAGCTAAAAGCTCAGAAGGAATTTCAGGAAAGAAAAGACACCCAGAAGGTGCTGGGGGGTTGGAATTCATTGTCTGGGACTTCAGTTGAGGTGGATAATCTTTTCACATTAAAGAAAAAGGGTTGGTACAGCACTTAAAATGAAATAACATTCAAGGCAATGGGCCTATTGCTAGAACATGAGCCGAATGTCAACTTTGTGTGGCTTCAGTGGTGACAGACACAATGGAATGAAGTGCTTGTTCAATTCTGTAGAATTCTCTTATTCTATGATTCTGGAGCAGGGGACAGTGAGTGGACAGCACGGGACAGTTCACCTATCTTCTCCTTTATCCATCTTCTATCTGCCTCCGCACTTATCCCTATTTTTTACAGAATCCCCTTCTCCTCCCCCATTTTTGAAGAAGGGTCTCGATCTGAAACGTCAGCTTTCTTGCTTCTCTGATGCTGCTCGGCCCACTGTGTTCATCCAGTTCTACACCTTGCTCTCTCAGATTCTCCAGCATTGGCAAGTTCCTACTATCTCTTGAGGAAACTTACTTGTTTTTGCACCCAACCTGTGGTGAGAATGTGGAACGCACCGACTGTGTGGGTGGTAGAGGCAGAAAGCATGATAACATTTAACAAGTCTGTGATTGGGCATTTGCGATGCCAAGGCATACAAGGCTCTGGGTCGAGAGCTGGGAAATGTGATGAGAATAGTTCGGGACTTGCATCTTGTGAGGGCACATACAATTTGCTGAAGGGTCTGTTCCATTGCCATAGCACTCTATTATGCTGTCCCTCAATGATCCTGTGACAAGCAAGTGAAGGTTTACAGAAACAGATAGTTTTCAAGGACAATGCCAAAAGGAAAAGTGCTGCACAGTCAAAGTGCATGTAAGAATTTAACCAAGGATTAACTCCATTGAAGAACTGGTATTTGTGCCAATGCACCAAACCTGCAGATGAAAATGCAGTGCCCAGTTTGATTGCAAACAGCAACAACCACCAGTTAGTAACATGATCAATGGAAATATCTGAATGCCTGTTGTTGTGATCTCAAGCATTTACCTGCGTCGAGTGAAATCCACCACCATAGTTCTGTTGCATCGTTAGCCACCTCGCAATCCGTGTTGCATAGTCAATATCATTCCTTGACAACGCTTGAAGCAAGGCATAAGCAGTGGTTTCCACAGTCATCGCAGAAGCCTGTGCTGCTTCAATTGGATACGGCTTCTCGTCCTCCAACAATGGAGGCTTTCCAGGAACCGACATCACAATCTGTCATTTGAGAAAGGGATTAGCTGAGAATAAAGTTTACATCATATAGATTTTTGTTTGCATTTCACCAACACAACAATGGTTTTCTGGTCAAGATCCACCATTGTCTCACCACTGATGTCTATAACATTCTCCATACTTCCCGCTCAGTGATGGGTCCTTTTGTTTGGGAAAAATAGGCACCTTCGAATGCAAATGAATCAAGATGAGCTTTAGTTTCTCATCAGGCTACATGGCAGTTATTACAAGATGTTACGAACAAAAGGTGAAGAGGCAGATGAAACCATTCATAGCATCAGTCTGGATGATCTTCTTGCCCTCATCCTGAGGAGGCATCACAGATCTTAACTTACACGCAATTCAAGTTATTTCATGCAATGACAAGACTGAATGTTCTGAATACTGCAAATGCCATGGCACCTGGCAGCATCCCACAAACTGTACTGGAACAATGTGCCCCAAGGTCAGCACACCAACAGTAAATGTTTTCCAGTACATTTTTAAACACTTGCGACACTCATATTTCAGAGAAAGATGACCTATCATGTAATAGTCAGACAAATTGTGCTGACCAATTATGGCCTCAATGTATTCTCAATCATCAGCAAAGTAATGCAACATCTGGATGACTGTGCTGTCAAACAGCTGCACACTGAGGTTCAGTTTACTTTTCGTCATGCCACACTTCTCGTAACCTCATTCAGGAGTTACCACAAATATGATCAGAGATCCTGAGCTTGAAAAGGAAGGAAAGTGCAATCTGTCATTTCCACCAAGGCAACTTCTGATTGAATGTGGTGTGAAGCAGAGGAATAGAAAATTGAGTCAGTGGCATTCACTGGATACCTGCACTGGCAGAAGTCATGTCTTCATTTGAACCAAATTGGAGACATGAATGTTCATTGAATATTGTCCAGGTGTCCAGCAGAATTCATGACTTTTCCAACAGTGAAATCAACGATGAGAAAATACAGTGAGACTTGGACAACGATCAGGCTGGGCCTGATAAAGGATAAGTAACATTTGCACCACACAAGTGCTAAGCAGCAATCAGCTCCAACAAGAGAGAATATGACCATATCACAAAATTCCATGTCCTTACCTGAACATCATCCTTACATTTATTTTTAAATGTACAAGTGCTATCCAAGCCATGCAGGGCTATGGGCCAGGTGTTGGAAATGAGGTCAGAAAAATTCACTGCTTCTCTTTGACTGTCACAGAATCCGTGAGGTTAAGAATTTAATTCTCCTGTATTGTAGACTACTGAGGTGCTTGGCTATCCACTTCATCAAGGTTAACACTGATCTAAAACTAAACTGGGTCAGTTATCTAATCAGCAGTAGCCAGGTCCGTGGTACAAACCGCCCTGCTGTGGAACAGGGTCAGGCAAATCCAAGTGAGTGATTGTGGTTGGAGGCTCATTCGTTGGGGGCATGGTGTCTGTCGCCACATTTGAGACAGCAGGGCTGTGTGTTGCTTCCCTGGTGCAAAGGTCAAGGACATCTCTGAGTGGTTGCAACAAATTCTTAAGGGGGAGGGTGAGCAGCCAGAGGCCATTGTGCACATTGGTACCAATGACGGAGGAAGAAAGAGGGATGTGATCCTGTGGACTGTGTACAAGGAGTTAGCAAAGAGGCTGAAAGGCAGGACCTAGAGGGTAATAGTTACTGGGTTACTACCAGAGCCACATGTTCGTGAGCTAAATTATAGAAAGATAGGTGAGATGAATGCATGGTTAAGGAGCTGGTACAGGGGCCAGGGTTTCAAGTTCATGGATAACTGGGTCCACTTCTTCGGCAAGGGGTGACCTGTGTAAGAGGGATGGGTTGCACCTGAACTGAACGGGAACAAATATCTTCACACGGAGGTTTGCTAGTGCTACTTAGGATGATTTAAAGACTGGCAGGCAGCTGGAAACGAGAGCAGCAGGTCAGCAAGTCGATGAATTGATGGCAGGTACATGTTAGGACCAATAAATCAGACAAGAATGGCAGTCAGACACAGGTACATGAACATGATGGCACAAACAAGCTGACGTATGTTTCTTTCACTGCAAGGAGTATTATAGCTAAGGCAAATGAGCTTAGAGCCTGGATCAGTACATGGGACTCTGATGTTGAGGCCATTACATGGGTTTGGTTGAGACAGAGACCGGACTGGTTGCTCAATGTTCCAGGGTTTCATTGTTTTCGACAAGATAGAGGGGAAGGTAAAAGAAGGAGGTGCTCTCCTAACCTGTGGGAAATGTTACATCTGTACCTAGAAAGGACATTCTGGAGGGCTTGCCCACTGAGGCAATAGAGGTTGCGTTCAAAATTAAGATAGACACAATCACTCTGATCAGATTAAACTAATAGCCTGCTCCCCTGTTGCCACTGACACACTGAGGAACAAATATGTAGGCAGCTTGTGAAATGATGCACTAACTCAGAGTTGTCACAGTCAGTGAATTTAACCTCCACGGTATTGACTGGGACTCCCTTACAACATGAGTTTAAATGAGGCTGAATTTGTTAAGTCTATCCAAGAGAGTTTCTTGACACAGTATATGGATAGAAGATGGGCCATGCTGGACTTTGTCCTGGTCAGGTAACTGGTGAGAAGGGTGGGAAAGCATTTTGGAAACAGTGATCACAACTCCTTCAATTTTAAGATTGCTATGAAGAAGGATAAGTCAGGACCTTGGGGGAGAGTAAATTATATCAATTTTAGGTAGGAGCTGGGAAGTGTAAATTGGGAGGAGCTGTCACATTTGCCATATGGGAATTGTTTAAAGGCCTGCTTAAGAGTTTAGGATCAGGAAGGAGGAAGGACAAGGATGGCAAGGTAAAAGACCCTTGGATAATTGGGGAGGTTGTGAAGTTAGTCAAATGGGCAAAAAACAGAAATATGTCAGGTTTAGGAAGCTAAAATCGAACAGGGCCGACATAAAGAAAGCAGAAAAAGAAAGGGTGATGAAATGACCTTGGCAAGGAGGGTTAAAGGAAATCCCAAGGCATTCTATGCATACATCAAAAACAAGGGGATAAATAGTGAGAAAGTAGGACCATTCAGGATAAAGGAGGGAACTTGCGTACGGAAGCAGAGGATATGGGCAAGATCCGAAATGAGTACTGTGCATCACTATTCACTCAGGCGAAGGGTGTGGAGGATAGTGGGATTTGTGTGGAGCATGCTCATATGACAACAGCATTTTGAGATCAAGAAAGAGCATTAAGGTGGATAAGTCCTCAGGACCCAATGGTATCTACTCAAGGATTTTGAGCGAGGTGAGAGAGGAGATTGTCGGGGCATTCAGCAATATCTTTGTATCCTTGGTAGGTACTGGAGGACGAGCAAGTTGCTAAATGTTCTTCTTCTGTTCAAGAAGGTAAATAGGGTCAATCCAGAAAACTATAGACGAGAGAGTCTCTCATCGTTCATTGGGAAGCTATTGGAGAGAATTCTGAGGGATTGTATTTACCTGTATTTGCAACAGCATTGCCCAATTAGGGACAGTCAGCATGGCTTTGTGCAGGGCAGGTCATGTCTTACTAACTTGATTGAATTTTTTGAGGAGGTAACTAATGTGATCATTGAAGGTAGAGTGGTGGATATTGTTGACATGGATGTTCGCAAGGCTTTCAACAAGGTGCTTCACCGTAGGATCATCCAGAAGATTAAGATCCATGGGGTCCGTGGTCACTTAGCTGCTTGGATTCACAACTGGCTTGCCCAGAGAAGGCAGAGGGTGGTGGTGGAAACGTGCTTTTTAGGCTGCAGATCCAGGACTATTGTGTTCTGCAGGGATCTGTACGGGGACCTCTGCTGTTGTGGTATATATATAAAATGACTGAGGTGACAAGATAGATGGATGGGTTAGTAAGTTTTTAGACGATAGAATGATTGGTAGAGTGGTAGTTAGGGTAGAAAGTCATAAAAGGATACAGAAAGATACAGATCCGTTGCAGAAATGGCAAGTGAATTTTAATCCATTAAGTGTGAAGTGCTCCACTTTGGGAAATTAAATGTTAAGGAAAAATATACAGTTAATGGCAGGACCCTGAGCAGCATTTGTGTATACAGGGATCTCGGGATTCAGTTCATAGCTCCCCGAAAGGGGCCACACAAGTTGACAGAGTGGCAAAGAAGACGCATGGCATGCTTGCCTTTATTAGTTCGGGAATCGAGCACAAGAATCAGGATGTCATGTTCCAGCTTTAGAACACTTTGGTTGGGCCTTAAGTATTGCACTCTTAAGAATTGTATCCAATTCTGGTCGTCATGTTACAGGAAGGACGTGGAGGTTTTGAATAGGGTGCAAAAGAGGTTGCCTGGATTTGAGGGCTTGAGCTAGAAAGGAGAGGCTGGAAAGACTCAGACTGTTTTCTCTGCAGTGGCAGAGGTTGAGGGAAGATTTGATAGAGGTTTACAAATTTGTGACATGCATAGACAGATTCTGACTGTAACCCTTCTCCCAGATGTGAAATGTCTAAAACTGGGGGCATGTATTTAAGGTGAGAGGGGGAAAGTTCAAAGGAGATGTCAGAGACAATTCTTATATACAGAGAGTGGTAGGAGTCTGAAAAGCACTGCCGGGGTGGCTGTGGAAGCAGATACAATAGGGCCATTTAAGACACTTTTATATACGTACATGAATATACAAGGAATGTAGGGATATGAATCAAGGACATTCAGAAGGCTTTAGCTAAATTTGGCATCATGTTTAGCACAACATTGCATGCCAAAGGGCCTGTTCCTCGGCTGAAGTGTTCTTGGATCTATGTTAATCAATGTGACTGGAACCGTAGATCAGAGACAATAGATTCTACAGCAAGTAACTCACTTTGGACTTCTCAACATCTGTTGTCCACTGCCGATAAACTCCAAATCCGGGTGTCAATGAAATACTCTTCACTCAGCTGAACGAGTGCGACTCCGACAACACGATCGATAAACGACAGCAATGCAGTCAAATCATCCCATTGATTGATCCCCCTTCTTACGTAAGGATATAGGAAAACAGGTAGGCCATTCAACCCTTCAAACACTTTCTACCATCCAATGAGATTATAACTTAATTGCGGCCTACCTCCATATTGCCTTTGGTCCATATCCCTCAATACTGTTTTTCCTTTCGGTCGAACTGAAAATTTACAATTAACAATGGATCGAGAATGAACTGTTGTTTGAGATGGGGAGTTACAACGAGACAATGCACCAATTCATCAAACTCCTTCCACAGTACCTGATAATTGTGTGAACCCTACCACCCAAAAATATTTAAACAGCAGCTCCAGAATCTGCATGTTCCCTGTCAAAATCAGCAGAATCCTGATCTGGAACTGTATGACTGTTACTTCATTTCCACTGAGTAAAAGCAATTCATCTCCTGTCCTCAGTATTTCATTAATATATTCATACCACGTGCATTGCAGCTATTCAACAGGCCAATTCTCCACAACCTTCTCAACAGCAATTCTGGATGGATAGCAAATGCAGCCCAAGAAAGCAACATCAATGACATGCTCGTGAATTTTAAAAATTATAATGACAATATTTGCGGATTATAACAAATCTCAGACTTCATGACGTCAAAAAATCCATTCTCCCCCTCTCCCCACTGCTTGGATGTGCATTCATGATTGTGATTTACAAAGAACAGCAACTAATTTGAAACAATTCACTTGCAAAAATAGAACAGAAATCTAGTTTTGTGCAAAACCGATGCGAAACAGATAGTAGCGGATAGCGAAGGGGACTGTTGGAGAATGCAGAATATAGACAGAATGGAGAGTTAGGTGGAGAAATGGCAGATGGAGTTCAATCCAGGAAAATGCAAGGTGATGCATTTTGGAAGATCCAATTCAAGAGCGAACTGTACGGGAAATGGAAAAGCCCTGGGGAAAATGGATGCACAGAGAGATCTGGGTGTTCAGGTCCATTGCACCCAGACGGTGGCAACGCAGGTCAATAGAGTGGTCAAGAAGGCATACGGCATGCTTTCATTCATCAGACGGGGTATCAAGGATAAGAGTTGGCACGTCATGTTACAGTTTTATAGGACTTGGGTTCACATTTGGAATATGGCGTACAGTTCTGGTCGCCACATTACCAATAGGACGTGAATGCTTTGGAGATGGTGCAGAGGAGGTTCACCAGGATGTTACCTGGTATGGAGGGCACTAGCTATGAACAGAGGTTGAGTAGATTCGGATTATTTACATGAGAAAGACGGAGATTGAAGGGGGGACCCGATTGATGTCGACAAAATCATGAGAGGTATAGACAGGGTGGATAGCAAGAAGCTTTCTATCTCAGAGTGGGGGGACTCAATTCCTAGACGTCACAATTTCAAGGTGAGAGGGGAAAAGTTTAAGGCATATGAGTGGAAAGTTCTTTATGCAGAGAGTCGTGGGTGCCTGAAACGCGTTGTCAACGCAGGCGTTCGAGGTGGGCACAATAGCGTCATTGAAGATGTATCTAGACAGAAACATGAATGGGCAGGGAGCAAAGGGAACAGATCCTTGGAAAATAGGCGACAGGTTTACATAAAGGATCTGGAACGGCGCAAGCTTGGAGGGCCAAATGGCCTGTTCCTGTGCTGTAATTTTCTTTGTTCTTTTCCTCTTTGAAACAGTTTGAAGGCTGGCTATCAGCTAGACAACAGCAGCGATCCCTGGGATTCGTCATTAGAAACATGAAGGAGTTTCCAACATCAATTGGACAGAGAGCGTATATGAAGATTCAAGTCACTATTTCATCTACAACTTTCCACTCACACCGGTGCAATGCCCTTTCAGAACTACAGTGCATGTTAGTCCAGAACATGCTGCACTCAAGCCACTTCCATTTTTCCACTTCCTGAACTACAATTTGATCCCTTCATTTCCTGGTTTGTTTGCTTTTATGTTTTTCTAGTCTTGAAGATTTCTACAGTACAAATTTACAGTTGCCCTATTATAGGAAGGATATTTTTAAGCAAGAGTGGGCACAGAAGAAATTTACCAGATCGTTGCTGAGCATGGAAGGTTTCAGTGATAAAGGAAGGTTGGGTCAGCTGGAACTTTTTTCACTGGAGCAAAGGGGGATGAAAGGTGACCTGATCGACGTTTATAAATAGGACAAGGCTGGAGGGATATGGGCCACGAAGAGGCAGTTGGGACTAGTTTAGTTTGGGATTATGTTGGACCTAAGGGCCCATTTCCACGCTGTACGACTATGACTCTATAAAATAGGCTGACAAGGTAAAGTAACACATACCGTACCAAAACGAGAAAAAAAAAGCACAGCATCCCCCTCAAATTACATCTCACCACAGGACAAGTTAAGGCCAGGCTACTACATAGAACAAACATCAACACTGCATCTCAAACCTCCACTGGAATTGAACAGTTTTGCATTTATCTTGATAAGTCAAACCACATTCTGTTCTCCAACCCTCTGGTACTTCCCTTGTGAGAGGAATTGAAAAACTGGTCAGGGCCACTGAGATTTTCTTTCTGAGGTAACAAGGTGCAGAGCTGGATGAAAACAGCCGGCCAAGCAGCATCAGAGCAACAGGAAGGCTGACGTTTCAGGCCTAGACACTTCTTCAGAAATGGGGGAGGGAGAGGGGGTTCGGAAATAAATAGGGAGAGAGCGGGAGGCGGATAGAAGTTGGATAAAGGAAAAGATAGGTGGACAGGAGACAGACAGGTCAAAGAGGCAGGGATGGAGTGCAGGTGGGAAGTTCGGGAGCAGGCAGGGCAGTCCAGATAGGACGAACAGGTCAAGGGGGCGGGAAGAGTTTAGTCGGTAGGAGGTGGGGGTGGGGCTTGAGGTGGCAGGATGGAATAGGTGGGTTGGTTTTGGGTTGCGGGAGCAGGAGGGGAGATTTTGAAGCTTGTGAAGTCCACATTGATACCACTGAGCTGCGGGGTTCCCAAGCGGAATATGAGGCGCTGCTCCTGCAATCTTCAGGTGGCACTGCAGGAGACCCAGGATGGACATATAATCTGAGGACTGGGAGGGAGAGTTGACACGGTTCGCGACTGGTAGGTTCAGTTCTTTCATGCATCGGTGACTTGCAAAGGTCCCGAAGCCTCCGCTTGGTTTCCGCGATGTAGAGGGGGCCACAATGGGAACAGCGAATACAGTATATCACATTAGCAGATGTGCAGGTGAACATCTGCTTGATGTGGAATTTCTTCTTGGGGCCTGGGATGGGGGTGAGGGGGGAGGTATCGAGACAGGTGAAGCACTTCCTGCAGTTGCAGGAACAAGTGTCGCGTGTACGGGGTGCTGCGGGGGAGTGTGGAGTGCATAAGGGAGTCACCTAAGGGTGGGGAGGGAAAAAATGTCTTTGGTGGTGGGGTCAGAGTGCAGATGGCAGAAGGGGTGAGGGGTGAGTTGTGGGAAATGCGGGTGACCCGGTCGAGGGTGTTTTCGACCACTGCGGGGGGTGGGGGGGCGGCGGGGGGGGGGGGGGGTGTTGCAGTCCTTGAAAACTAAAACTTCTCTTTCAATTCCTATCACTTCCTCCAGACAAAGTGGGTGGCCAGGGTATCCACATGGGCCCAAGCTATGCCTGCCTCTTTGTAGGTTACATGGAACGATCCCTCTTCCGTACCTACACTGGCCCTAAACCCCACCTCTTCCTCCGTTACATTGATGACTGTATCGGCGCCACGAATGTGGTAGCTGCATCCGCTGTTCCCATTGTGGCCTCCTCAACATCACGGAAACCAAGCGGAGGCTTGGGGACCGCTTTGCACATCACCTATGCTCACTTCACACTGAACTCCCCCTCGCAGTCCTCAGATGACATGTCCATGCTGGGCCTCCCACAGTGCCACCATGATGCCACCCGAAGGTTGCAGGAAGGGCACCTCATATTCTGCTTGGGAACCCTGCAGCCCAATGCTATCAATGTGGACTTCACAAGCTTCAAAATCACCCCTCCCCACAACTGCATCCCAAAACCAGCCCAGCTCATCCCCGCCTCCCGAACCTGTCTTTTCTCCCTCCTATCCCCTCCTCCCACATCAAGCCCCACCACCATCTCCTATCCTCTTGATCTTTGGCCTTGATCTTTGAGTCCTCATTTTCTACAGATTTAGTACCAGAGGGCTGGAGGGCTGCAAATGTTGTGCCCTTGTTCAAGAAGGGCAGGAGAGATGACCCAGGTGATTATAGACCAGTGAGCCTTACGTCTGTTGTCGGAAAAGTTTTGGAAAGGATGAGAAGTGATAGGATTTATAAACATCAAGCAAGCACCAATTTGATTGGAGATCGTCAACATGGATTCGTCAAGGGCAGGTCGTGTCTCACAAACCTCACTGAGTTTTCAGAAGGTGACCAAGCATGTGGACGAGGGAAGGGCCATTGACGTGGTGTACACGGTCTTCAGGAAAGCCTTTGCTAAGGTTCCACGTGGTCGGCTATTGGAGCAAATATGGACGCATGGGATTGAGGGACATTTAGCAGTTTGGATGAGAAACTGGCTTTCTGTAAGAAGGCAACTAGTGGTGGTTGATGGAAAATATTCAGCCTGGAGTCAATTCGCTCGTGGTGTGCACAAGGATTTGTTTTGGGACCACTGCTGTTTGTCATTTTTATCAATGATTTGGATGCAGGCACAGGTGGATGGATTACTCAGTTTGCAGGTGACAGTGAAGTTGGTGGAGTGGTGGGCAGTGTGGAAGAACGTCGCAGGTTGCAGGGAGACTTGGATAAACGGCAGAATTGGGTTGAAAGGTGGCAAATGGAGTTCAATGCGGATAAATGTGAGGTGATTCACTTTGGGAAGAATAATAGGAAGGCAGAATACTGGGTCAATGGAAAGATTCTGGGCAGTGTGGATGTGCAGAGGGATCTTGGTGTCCATGTACATAGATCCCTGAAAGTTGCCACCCAGGTTGATGGTGCTGTTAAGAGGGCTTACAGTGCGTTAGGTTTCATTGGTAGAGGGAATGAGTTCCGGAGCCAAGATGTCACACTGCAACTGTACAAAATGCTAGTGCGGTCTCATTTTGGAATATTGCGTGCAGTTCTGGTCGCCCCATTACAGGAAGGATGTGGAAGCATTGGAAAAGGTGCAGAGTAGATTTACCAGGATGTTGCCTGGTCTGGAGCAAAGGCCTTATGAAGAAAGGCTGAGGGGCTTGGTCAGTTCTCATTGGAGAGGAGAAGACTAAGAGGGGATTCAAGAGACACATACAAGATGATCAGAGGATTAGATAGGGTGGACAGTGAGAGTCTTTTTCCGAGGACGATGACATCAGCTGGTTGAGGGGGCATAGCTACAAATTGAGGGGTGATAGATTTAAGACAGCTGTCAGAAGCAGGTTCTTTCCTCAGAGAGTGGTAAGGGCATGGAACGCCCTGCCTGCCAATGTAGTTAAATCAGCCACATTAGGGGCATTTAAACAGTCCTTGGATAAGTATATGGATGATGAAGGGATAGTGTCGGGGGATGGGCTTCGATTAGTTCACAGGTCAGCGCAACATCAAGGACCGAAGGGCCTGTTCTGCACTGTATTGCTCTATGTTCTATCTCCCCACCTGCATTCTTCTTCAGTGGTTCCATCCCCGCCTCTTTGAACTGTCTGTCTCCTCTCCACCTATCTTCGATCCGCCTCCACTTCTCTCCCTATTTATTTCAGAATCCCCTTCCCCTGCCCCATTTCTGAAGAAGGGTCCAGATTCAAAACATCAGCCGTCCTGTTCCTCTGATGCTGCTTGGCCTTCTGCGCTCATCCAGCTCTACACCTCCTTACCTCAGATTCTCCGGCATCTGCAGTTGCTACTATCTCTGAAGAGATTTTCTTTCTCTTCTCCCACAGCAGTCTTGGAAACAACATATCTGGGCGTAGGGATTTGTTCACTTTTAAACCAGCCAAAAATTTCAGTTTCACACTGCATCTTCCTGCTTTATAGACATGAATGCTTCTCCTTGAAGGGAGAGCCGATGGGAGGGATTTGTCTACTGTATCAATGCCCTTCAGTTCCGAACACAGATTGCTCCCTCACCCCGTGTACACCCCGGTTTCTAATTGGCGCTACTCTTTCCCTGGTTATTCTCCTGCTTCATGTACCTGTGGAATATCTTGATATTCTCTCCAATATTGGCCACCACCGTTTCTTCACACTTCGTTTTTATACGCCACTAG